>NW_027116596.1:319-7665 GCF_000696795.3 Halyomorpha halys | reverse complement strand
TGTGTTCTAATGTTTATGTCTACATTTAAATGAATAAAAACCTTTCCAAAGGTTCTACTCTGTGATTTTGATTTATATCTACTCAATTCAAAACACCAAGATTTACTTTACTCCAAGTACATTTCATCTACCTAATATATTGGAACATGACCTCAAATAAAATTTGACCTTAGAACCCAGCTAATTTTATGCCTACAAATTTGTAAAAAAACAGCAGAAACTATATCAACCAGGAAGATGTGCTACAGTCCATCTCTTAAAGGAGCAGTTCTTTTGGTCTTGTATGAGTAAATTTGTTAACCAAATCATTAAAAAATTGTCTCCAATGCCAGGCATGTAAAATTTAAAAACATGAAAAAATGCCTCTGGTAAAAATATTTCCCCTAAACAATCACTTAGCAACAGTTAACATATCAGTATAGTCAGAAGCTATTCCAAATATCTGAACAAATAGTGGAGAGTACCACTAAGAGGGTTTGATAGGTATGTTAGGAGCACTACAAAATATGATCATTAATCACGAGTATAACTTCAAATCCATCCTATTCCACTCCTAAACCAAATGATTGGGTGTAAAAATTTTCCATAAAATTACCACCCACAGACCAATGGCTTAGTCAAAATAGGGCACAGAAACTTAAAAGCTCCACTTATGTGCTACTTAGCAGTAAACTGAAGACATGAACTTTCAATTCTTACTTCTTCCCTGTTTAGTTAAAGTAGATTTTGATGCCTATAGAACTAGTTTATGTAAACACTTTGCCCTTTGATGTTGTGTTGAGCCAACCACAAACTATAACAAAAGTCTGACAAACCTCTTTAAGAAAACCAAACCTACAGCTATAACTTGGCTTACACCATCAAAAATATATTATACTCAGAGTTAAATTCTTTCAACCATATGTTCTAAAGTAAAGAGAAGATTATGTTGTAGCATTGCTCACACCTTTAGGGACCTTGGTAGGTACTGTCACGAGCAGACAAACATTTTAAAATCCAAATAAATGATTAAGAGAAAATGCTCTCGAAAGTTCAGAATTTATCACTAAGGTAAATATAACATTATCATCTAGTCTTTGTTGGCTCTTCAAAATAGATGCCTTTCCATGTTTACCAATCCAAAACCAACCCTACTGACAAGAAATTCAAATATATATGTAGTCACATACACACACATTTATATATATATCAATATTGACCAACTTAACATAAATTTTAATCTTAACAAACCTAACCATAGTTAGGTATACCTCAGTAGCATACAAGTACTAGTCAAGTGGTATTTATTTAAAATAAAAAAAATTATAAGAATAGCAGTCTGAGGATAAGCCGAAAGGATGTATAATTGACGAGTTAAACAATCTAATGAGCATACCTTTTTTCAATTCTTTCCGTGTTGATAAAATTAAACTTTTCTTCTAATTTTTTCTCAATTTGTTTCTTTTCTATCCATGAGTTTTTAGGAGAAAATTCTTTCAATCCTTTAGTGGGCAAATCTTTTATGATACTGTTTTGTTTAGTTATCAAATCCTCACCACTGCAGAAATTGAAAGTAATCATTAGAATCTCATAAACAATATATAAATATTATCGTAATATTTGTAATCAACGTATAAAATGCAAAATTTTTAATTAAGTAATACACCAGATCATATTTATTTATAACAATTCAATTTACTTTAATAAATGTTCAGTCCCCATTCTAAGCAAAACACATATAGCATTCACTATGTGTATTAAAAATAGTTAGCTACAGTAAATTGTCACAAATTTTAAATTATATCTTATAACACAAGTATATTCCACAATAATGTCAATGAAGGTTAAATCAACTTTCCAAGGATATACAAAGGCGAAAACTAGTGTAAAAACCAATGACGAGTAAAATTTAATTAATTTTTGTTTTGTGCTTTAAAACAATACAATAAATAAGTATGGTAAGAGGATCATTCGCAAACTGTCACTTTGCTATCCTGAGATTTATAAAGTCTCGAAAAAACGTCTTTTTCATTTTTTCCCAAACCTTTAATCAGCATTTAAAACGTCTCAAATCAGAGTGCATTTTAAACTATTAAAATCTTTTATAGCAAATAAAAGCTATTAAAATTTATTATAAATAAAAAATCGGCTTTCCCAATTTGCTTTTTTCCAAAATCCTATATATTAATAGGTTTTAAACGATTTTAAATAGTTGCCAAGTAAATACATACTGACTTAAAGGCTAAAAATCGGTGAGCACTTTTTTGTGATTCCAATGATTAGCCGGTGTTCATTTTAATTTAGGCATTGCAGCCCAGTCACTTGATTTTAAATAGAAAGGGTTTATTAATTAGTTGCTGGCCCAGTCAGCTTCTCCACTCCTTATCTCAATGTTCATTCAAGATCCTCTTTACGCTGAAATCGTTTTGAGATACGTAATGATGGTTCTGGCCAGACTGGAAGTCTTTTTCGTAACTATACTTCATGTTTTTTGGGGGGTACTGGATCAGATTTTGGATTTTTCCAGTTCGTATCTAGAAAGTTAATTTCAGTAAAAAGTACATTTTTTCAGTTTTAACTTAGGTATCGAAAACATTTGGCTCAATGGCAAAACAGTCTCTACAAAATTAGAGATAAGAAAATTATTAGCAATGTGATTACTACTCATTATTTCCTCAACAGCTCAGTTAAGGTTGTAGGCTGCTTTAAAATATGACCAAAAGTATTTCGTCGCCTAAAAAGTGATGAAGTAAAAAAATGACGTACTCAAATTTGAACTGTTGTTATTCACTTTTTGAAAATATTGAGATATGACCATATCTACTATTTCTACATTCTTTTCTTAATGTCCACTGTCCGGTTTTTAATTGTGCATTTTACCGTCAATTGAGATAATTCCAAACATCCTAACGATATATCGGGAATTCAATACTTATCCATATAGTTGTTGCTAGAACTCGATACTGTTAATTCAGGGCCCATTTTGGAGGATTCTTTTTCAACATTAAACTTTCAGCTCACTCTTTGTTTGTATTTGATTAAGGAATTACGTAAAACTAGAAATTAATTACTACCCCAACTGTTATGTACGAATAATTTTTTGCAGGTTAAATTTACAAATTTGGTTGTTATTTACATTTTAGGGTTTTCTAATTTTCTTTATTTCTAAAAATTGATGTTGAATATGGTTATTTATCATAATCATCAGTCAATTCAGGTACAAGCGATTATTAAACATTTTTCCCTAAAAAATAAATTTACGAATAATGATTTTACTCACTAGATCAGGGATGGGCAACCTTTGATATGTTGTGGACTAAACATTAATATGCAAATACGTTCACGGGCCGCGTTTAAAAGTAGTGTTCTGTTGTATCTTTATCTGGTTTTCCCGCCAATATTGTTATGAGTAGGAGAAAGGAAGGTTCCAAGTATTGCTAGGTGCTGTGTGCGGTTCTCATGTTATAATGTTGTGTTCTAATTTAAAGTGTAATAAAAATATGTATAGTAACGCGTGTGTTATTTACAAAATCCGGACATTCCTATATAATAATTGGCGACGAGGATTAAAACATCGTTTAGTTCAGTAATTGCTATCAAACGGAATATCAACGTTCACAATCTTTTCAAACCTCCGTCTACGACACATGGCTACGTTTTTCATCTTACTATAAGTGTCTTTGTTTCATTACACATACACTTTACAATGGATGACAATCAATAAACGTTCTCTCTGAAACTTATTTCAAATAAAAAAACTCTGGTTGAACAGTTGATTGCGGCCGGAGGCACTGGTAATGACAATGTCGTACCGTTTGAACAATTTGAGTCAACAGTGGAGAAATTCTCTTTATACCTCGAACGTTTCGAAAACTACGCCGTTATGAAAAACATTACCAGTGAACAAAAAAATCCCAGTACTTCTGAGTTCAATAGGCCCTGGATCAGGAAACTTGGACTATAAATTAAACAGATTGATCCAGAGATGTCGCTTGAACATGTTCCTCGTGATTTTACAGATTTCTACGCCTTAAATGAGGTTTACATACTTAATGAGTTTCCTGAGATATTCGAGGGAACATTGGGTGTGTCTCAAATTGCGTTGCGGGAAAATGACAAACCAATCTATACCAGAGAACACACCGTCCGAGCGTGTTGGAATGTGCACCATTAAGAAACAATCCACCAAAAGTCACAGTACACCCATGGGACGACCCAAATGTCAATTAGGAACGCCTTCACGTAGATTACACTGGGCCAACGAATGGTTTTTACTTTTTCCTGTTCATTGACGCGAAGTCCAAAAGGCTGGAAGTTCGTGTGGTTCGAGACGCTCCGACAACTCACGTGACCATAAATTTGTTGGACGATATATTCTCCAGTCATAGATTCCCTAACCAGATTGTGTCAGACAACGCTTCTATTTTTACGTGTAGTGTTTTCGAACAGTACTGTAAAGATCGAGGGATATCACAACGCCTCATCGCTTCTGGACACCCAGGAACCAACGGACTAGCAACTGTGTCCAAGCACTGAAGAAAAGGTTGAAAGCCACAGCAAGCGAGACAGGAACTATGTCTGAGAAAGTGCAAAGAATCCTTTTTCGCTACAGAGCTAACCCCCTTTCACGTGGGTTCTCAATGGCAGAATTATACCTGGACAGGAAAATGAAGACTAAACTCGACCTTGTTTTTCCAACCACACAGCAGAAGTCGATCAGTTCTCTTAATTGCAGCTGGTATCTGAAAAAGGGAGCTAGGTTTCAGGCTCGCCTTTATCAGAACAATAGGGATACCTAGTGTTTTGGATCAGTCAGCCAGTACTTCGGCTCTCGGCATTATTTAATCCAACTTGACTCAGGACGTACCTTAAAACGTCATATTAATCAACTGCTTTCAACTGATGTGCCTAAACCACAGGATACTCCACAGACTTGGGAAATGTTGTGGATCCGGAACAGAATCTAGCTGTTCAGACTCCAGGGTTTCCCTGGAGCGAATGTTTCTTTCGTTACAACACCGCAATGAGATACCTCAAATTAAAACTCACCCTCAAAGAGAAAGACGTCGGTTAGCATACCTCAAGGATTATGACCAGAAAAGGCAAGATGAAGCTGAAGTGATTGAATAGTGTTTTGTGCCATGATTGTTTTATATATATATATTTTGAAAACTATTTTGAAAACGCGTCAAAGGAGCTTTAGTAGGCAAAATTTTCGAAAAACCAATTTTTGTTTTTCAATTGTTATAAAAATAAGGAAAGAACTGTTTTTTGGGGAACTAAATCCAAATTTGTGCTCTATTTTGAAAAAAAAAACATACTAACGGTTGTAAAATATTCGCTATATTAGGATTTTTTCTTTAGATTAAATTCAACTTTCTAATTGTGTTTTGCGCACGCACGGATAATGTTCTCTATTTTTTTCTGGGACTCCTGGAACGCATTGGTCTCTAATACTGCCAGGAGTCCAATATTTTGAAGCGTAAATTCACCTAAAAAATGTTCATTAAAATCTCGGAAATTTATTTGGGATCCTTTTGAAAAAAAAGGAAGATTTATTTGAAGAGCACTGCTAATACCTGAGAACTGTTTATGAATCATTTCCGTTCAAACAAAATCTGTGACATGAAAAGTGAAGATTAGTTAATCTTCATGCCTGATTTGTTAAATGTTATTTATAACACTTTATTCATTTTACCAGGTTAGTTAAAAATTAATTAAAATAACGGATATAACTTTACTTAATGGATGGTTTAAGCATTTTCGCGAAACATATAATTTACTTAAAGAGAAATATTTATTCTATACAAAAAAATAGCAAGTCTCATTTTTTCTGATGTGACACAAAGAATCTCTATTATTTATAAAATAAATATAAGGGCGATTGTCAAACAAAGAGAAATTTTTATGTTCCACTTAAATAAAACGTTTTTCAGGGATCATTATACATCCATTTTCTATATAATAGTGTCTTCGGAAAATATTTCATACTCTTAGAAATTATTCTCATATCCACGGCTTACTCATAAGAATATTTGTTACTCTCAAGTAAACTTTGTATTCATACATCTGTAAGGAAAATAGTTTTGATCATTTCAATTAATTTTATGGCGAAAGAGTGGATAGGGTTATATGAAAATTTATATTTATAATTTAAATGTTAATAAACCGAACAATCTCGAAATTTAAACACATGTTTAAAATAGTAAACTGTAATGAATAAAATAAGATTATATGTTTTTTGGTGCAACATTTGATAATGAAAAATCTCCAAAAGGTAAACTTTTGGTTAAAAACAAAAATGCGCTTTAGCTTTTAAAAACGTAGATCTACTGATCCTCGAAAAAGTTCCTTTTTTCTTTACATCTTAGGTAGTAGTGCAAATTTTAACAGACAATATATCAAAATATTCACCAGAAAAAAATCATAGTCAAAGACAAAAAAACGTTAATCAAAAACTGACAGTCTAAATCTTAATGACTATCAGGCATGAAATTATCAAGTGATCTATGTAGCCACTTTAACTGTTATCCTTTTCACACGAGCTAGTCGGAAAGTGAAAATAATAGGGTTAGTAGGTTTTGAATACTTATGCTTTTTAGTTAAAAAAAAATAAACAATACTTTATTGTAATCATAATTACATAAGTAATTATGGTAATCTTACGAAATTAAATCCTAAGATTATTAATTGGACAGCAATTCAAAACTTATTTAGCAACTTTCCAAAATTCATTCATCCATTGTCGCGGTTATTGCTTTAGGATCATTGGATATGTTGTGCTACAATTTTAGATACAAAAATTTCAGATTAAAATTTTATAAGTATATTTTGTGTTCAAGTTTTTCTTTATACTGATTTTACTAAGAGCTAACTTAAGAATATTGAAGAAAGTTTACGAATAAAATCTAGGTCTTGCAGTTATAGTTGATTTCCTGTTTCAACTAATACAAGGAAAATGAGTATATTATAACTCATTTTTTATATAGTACTACTAGAGTATTGACATACTTTAATCTCATCTTATCAATATCGCTGAGATCCCTACAGTTTCCGGTTTTGAAGTATGTATCATTGTAGTATTCAATAATGATTAATGTTGATCATGTAGAATTAATATTCTCATTATATGTTTTATAGAAGTAGACAATATTAGATGTACAAATGGTAGATGTAGAAATATTAGTCATAAAATGGCTGAAGAAGGGTTAGAGTGTTACTAATTGTAAATCTTGAGATTTTAACTTAAACCACTTTATCGCTCTTCCGAGACAGTTAATCAAATTCAAAAAGCAAATTTTGATGGTAGGACCAGTGCCATTTTTACACTAACAATCCCTATCTAACCCTAACCATCCCTATAATCC
>NW_027116596.1:0-269 GCF_000696795.3 Halyomorpha halys | reverse complement strand
CAGTTAATCAAATTCAAAAAGCAAATTTTGATGGTAGGACCAGTGCCATTTTTACACTAACAATCCCTATCTAACCCTAACCATCCCTATAATCCTCCCCGAAGTATGAAATGGTATTGGACCGGAGACCATTTGTTGATTACTATTTGATAATGGGTCATATATATATATAAGTTAAGTATTGGCGAAAGCAAAATGTCAAAAAAGAGAAGAAGGAATAAGATGTAACACGTTTACATGTTTAAAATAGTAAACTGTAATGAATAAAA
>NW_027116595.1:14206-14561 GCF_000696795.3 Halyomorpha halys | reverse complement strand
CCTATTCCTAGTTTTAATTAATTATACAATGTTTTTAAATTTAATTATTTTATTTTATTGAAAAGAATCAATATAATCTGCTAAAAATAAAGGGCATAATGTATTAGTATTCAAATATTTATTTATATTTCTGTATATATTGTATACAGAAATAGAAAAATAAAAGGAAAAAATAAAGAAAAATGTAATGATAATAATACCACTTATAATTAAAAAATAAAAAACTTAAAATAATAAAGAAATGTATTAGTAAAAGAAAATACTGTCATGATTTATATAAATAAAAATATGATTCTAGAGAGAGAGAAATACTTTATTTATCTATGCTGCCTAAATACATCAGGTTGCTATCTCA
>NW_027116595.1:10723-11196 GCF_000696795.3 Halyomorpha halys | reverse complement strand
GTATCAAAATAGTAAAAGAAAACTATTTATTGTTAACTAACGTGAACTACTTTATAGTTCATTAAACTAGCTTTAATTTGAGTGCTAATAGACATCTGTACGTCAAATAGTGTTTGGGATATGAATTTTTCAAAATAAATTCCCTAACTACTGATTTTTCAGTACGTCCCATAAAACATTTTTATGAAATTTTAACACAATTTTAAAAAGCTATATCTCGAAAACTATTTAACGTAAATAACTCCATTAGGTCTCATATTTTAGCAAACTTACTCTTCTTTAAATGACATACTCTTAGGTTTTCTTGTTTTGTTCCAATATAGATATAGAGCTCCGAATGAAAAATTTTTTTTTTTTATCGCTTTGCAGCCGCCATTTTGTATTCCCTCTACCTATACTTGGCAGACTCATCAATTTTGACTATTAATTATACATAGTTTTCATTAAAGTAATCAAAAATTGGTGTGAGATAA
>NW_027116595.1:8247-9733 GCF_000696795.3 Halyomorpha halys | reverse complement strand
AATACAAAATTTATACACTAACTTTCGTTGGTATTCACTCGGCCGAAATATGCATTTTTGGATAGTTTAAAACAAAGTAACAACATCTACTAAAATAAGCCCAAGAGGAGAAAAAAGGCAGTTATCTCATCCCAATGTTTGATTACTTTAATGAAAACTATGAATAATTACTAGTCAAAACTGATGAGTCTGCCAAGTATAGGTAGGGGGAATAAAAAATGGCGGCTGTTTCAAAACCTTAAAAAAAAATTAGTTTTTCATTCGGAGCTCTGTATCTTTAAAACTAACGACAATAATAGAAAACCTAAGAGAAAGTCATTTGAAGTAGAGTAAATTTTCTATTAAATGAACCCTAATAGAGCTATTTACGTTCAATAGTTCTCGAGATATAGCTTTTTAAAAGAGCAGCATTTCATAAAAATGTTGTACAAAATGCACAGAAAGACCTATAGTTAGTGAATTTATTTTGAGAAATCTATATCTCAAAAACAGATGTCTATTAGCACTCAAATTAGAGCTAGTTGAATGGACTATAAAGTAGTTTATCTTCTTAGGAGTAGTAGTTTTTATATTATTTGCTAAAATAAATTTATTTTCAATTCAAATTCACGAATTTTCATGTGCCAAATTTATATTATAAATTTTATATGTGAATATCATAAAAATTGCTACCCCTACGAAGATACGTGTCATAAACTACTTTATAGTAAGTTGAATCCCTTTATTTTGAGTGTTTGCAGACATATATACGCCTTTTGTTTCTAGAAATATATTTTTTCTTCAAAAATCAAACCTTTTATCCGAACAACTAGAAATTAATTTTGTTGTAAATTTATTATGTCAAATGTCATAAAAACTACTACACCTACAAAGATAATTGTTATAAATTATATTATCTTTCTTTAACCGCATTAACAACAAAACCTACCTTCAACTGGTTAGGCCTTTGTTATCACTTTACCACTAAGTTTAATTAATTGAAAATATAATTGATGTTCTTATTTAATTTTTCTGGCAAACTTGTGTACGTCTTAAGATTTCTAAAATAAAGCTTTTCAGAAATCAAACTGATTGTCCCCACAACTATAAATTAATTTATTTTAGCAAAATCATGAAAACTACTACTCATACGAAGATAAACTTTATAAACTACTTTATAGTCCATTAAACTAGCTTTTAGTTGAATGTCATTGAACACAAATAGCTCTTTTAGGGCTAATATTTTTAGCAAATTCACTCTACTTTTAATAATGTTCTCTTAGGTTTTCTAGTGTTTTTCTTTTTTTAAAGATATAGAACTCTAAATGAAAAATTAATTAAGTTTAAAGTTTTGAACAGCCGCCATTTTTTATTCCCTTTACCTGTACTTGGCAGACTCATCAATTTTGGCTAGTAATTATACTTAATTTTATTAAAATAATCATAAATTGGGGTGAAATAACTGACTTTTACAATTTTACAGTGAAGCTCGAAATGAGTAATTTTT
>NW_027116595.1:0-2792 GCF_000696795.3 Halyomorpha halys | reverse complement strand
GATAAGAAAAAGAAGGCTTGGGCACCAATTTTACAGTGAAGCTCGAAATGAGTAATTTTTTAAAGAGTGCTCTAATCACTACGATTAAATATTCTCTAGGTTAGATAAACATTGATGTATCTATGGGATTTTGAAATGTGTACACCTTGTTATGAAGGTGTTGGACTAGTGCAATGAATTCTCAAACTTTCTAAAAAAAAAAAATATATATATATATATATGATAAGAAAAAAATTGTATGTAATTTTGATTTAATTTAATTTAATTTTTCCTGTTTTATCTTAATGGTCTTTCTTGGTGGTTGCAATGTCTGGTCGATTTAACGTAATTTTTTGCCCGCTCTCTATCGGCAAAAACTAAAATTCAACCACTGTAGTCAGAATCTCTGCTTGAGCAAATAAGTTTTTCTCTCGTATCGAATATTTTTTACTTTCTGAAAATAGTCTCATGACAAAGGTCAATAAAGTACATTTTTTTAAAAATCTGCAAAAATGAATTTTTCCAATACTAAATTGGTAGTAGCCGATGAAATTTAGACAAAAATATTTCAAGAAACGAAACTACTGTTGAAAACTATACTTTAATACAAAATTTATACACTAACTTTCGTTGGTAATGAATCGGCCGAAATATGCATTTTTGGATAGTTTAAAACAAAGTAACAACATCTACCAAAAAACAATGTTATTCCCTATGCCGAAATAAGCCCAACAGGAGAAAAAAGGCAGTTATCTCCCCCCAATGTTTGATTACTTTAATAAAAACTATGTATAATTACTAGTCTAAGTTGATGAGTCTGCCAAGTATAGGTAGGGGGAATAAAAAATGGCGGCTGTATCAAAACCTTAAAAAAAATTAGTTTTTCATTCGGAGCTATGTATCTTTAAAACTAACGACAATAATAGAAAACCTAAGAGAAAGTCATTTGAAGTAGAGCAAATTTTCTATTTAATGAACCCTAATAGAGCTATTTACATTCAATAGTTCTCGAGATATAGCTTTTTAAAAGAGCAGCATTTCATAAAAATGTTGTACAAAATGCACAGAAAGACCTATAGTTAGTGAATTTATTTTGAGAAATCTATATCTCAAAAACAGATGTCTATTAGCACTCAAATTAGAGCTAGTTGAATGGACTATAAAGTAGTTTATCTTCTTAGGAGTAGTAGTTTTTATATTATTTGCTAAAATAAATTTATTTTCAATTCAAATTCACGAATTTTCCTGTGCCAAATTTATATTATAAATTTTATATGTGAATATCATAAAAATTGCTACCCCTACGAAGATACGTGTCATAAACTACTTTATAGTAAGTTGAATCCCTTTATTTTGAGTGTTTGCAGACATATATACGCCTTTTGTTTCTAGAAATATATTTTTTCTTCAAAAATCAAACCTTTTATCCGAACAACTAGAAATTAATTTTGTTGTAAATTTATTATGTCAAATGTCATAAAAACTACTACACCTACAAAGATAATTGTTATAAATTATATTATCTTTCTTTAACCGCATTAACAACAAAACCTACCTTCAACTGGTTAGGCCTTTGTTATCACTTTACCACTAAGTTTAATTAATTGAAAATATAATTGATGTTCTTATTTAATTTTTCTGGCAAACTTGTGTACGTCTTAAGATTTCTAAAATAAAGCTTTTCAGAAATCAAACTGATTGTCCCCACAACTATAAATTAATTTATTTTAGCAAAATCATGAAAACTACTACTCATACGAAGATAAACTTTATAAACTACTTTATAGTCCATTAAACTAGCTTTTAGTTGAATGTCATTGAACACAAATAGCTCTTTTAGGGCTAATATTTTTAGCAAATTCACTCTACTTTTAATAATGTTCTCTTAGGTTTTCTAGTGTTTTTCTTTTTTTAAAGATATAGAACTCTAAATGAAAAATTAATTAAGTTTAAAGTTTTGAACAGCCGCCATTTTTTATTCCCTTTACCTGTACTTGGCAGACTCATCAATTTTGGCTAGTAATTATACTTAATTTTATTAAAATAATCATAAATTGGGGTGAAATAACTGACTTTTACAATTTTACAGTGAAGCTCGAAATGAGTAATTTTTTAAAGAGTGCTCTAATCACTACGATTAAATATTCTTTAGGTAAGATAAACATTGATGTATGTATGGGATTTTGAAGATAGGATGGAAAGGAGAAGTTCCCTTTAATATATGGGATTTTGAAGATAGGACGGAAAGGGAATAGTACAAGAGCCGGGAAGAAAAAAAGGCAGTTGTTTCACCCCAGTTTTTGATTACTTTTCAATGAAAACTATGTATAATTAAGAGTCAAAATTGATAAGTCTGCCAAGTATAGGTAGGGCGGATAAAAAATGGCAGCTGTTTCAAAACCTTAAAAAACATTAATTTTTCATTCAGTGCTCTATATCTAAAAAACTACCAACAGCACTAGAAAATCTAAGAGAACATTATTTAAAGAAGAGTAAATTTGCTAAAATATTAGCCATAAAAGAGCTATTTACGTCCAATAGTTCTAGAGATATAGCTTTTAAAAAAGAAAAATTTCTTAAAAGTCTACTGAAAGATTAGTAGTTAATTTATTTTGAGAAATCTATATCTCAGGAACTATGCAACGTACAGATGTCTATTAGCACTCAAATTAAAGCTAGTTTAATGGACAGTAAAGTAGTGTATGACCTTTACCTTCCTAGGAATAGTAGTTTTCATGATATTTCCTAAAATAAATTGATTTATAGTTGTTCGGACAATAAGTTTGATTTATGAAAAACTTCATTTCAGAAAC
>NW_027116594.1:0-4578 GCF_000696795.3 Halyomorpha halys | reverse complement strand
ATATATATAAAACTTACGAGCATTTGGACTAAAAGACTTAAAAAAAGGAAAAAGGGAACAGAATAATAACTATAATGATACTGCCTTTATTCTCCTGTAATGCTCCTATATACATTATCAGTGCTTATTTACATGGGAAATTAGGATTAAGGTTGTAACCATAACACCCCCCCCCACCAGTTTATGCACATGCCTCATAAACTCAAAAAAGGTAAAAAACACAAAAATAAAGAAAAACTAAGCTTTGTACAGGAAATAACAGAAAAAAAATTGAAAGATACACTTTTCATAACCTTAGTTAGCACACTCACTGCACAATAAAAATATCGCTCACCCCTGTTCTCCTCACCATTAACTTAATAAAACAGTTATATAGTCTAACGTACAAATATCGATGCAGATTTGCTTTTAATCAGTTAATGGCGAGAATATCAATAAAACAAAGCCAGTCAAACGCTAGGACGTATTGTATTATTTTTTAAAGACCGGTATTGAGTCATATCAATTACCAGACCCCTATCCATCAAGATTGACATATTCGTAGAGGGCTATGACATTCTATTAGGAGTCGTAAGATGCGGGTCGTTTGTTCGAAGCAGGAAGGCTTACGATGCACTAGCGAGGTGAATGTATTAACTGACACAATGGCTGTTAGCGGCAGTGATTGATCTGCTACTAGTCTCCCGTGAATCTTTAATAAGTGAGATAATAATGGCCAAGAATTAATGTAACGTCGTCGTAACGGGTGATTCAGCGATAATCCGTTAACTGGCCATTACCAAATTGAAATTTAAAAAAAAATAGATAAATAAATAATTATGACGTCTGACTCATGAAGTTACACACACATTAGTGGGTATATATTATATATTTAAATTAATAGCAACAGTTTCTGAAGTAATTTTAAAACAATTATTTATGTTCGCGATTTTTTAACTCGAACTAATCACTCTAATACCATCATACTAGTCTTAAAAGTATACAAGCGACTATAAAGAAAATATTACCTTTCGCTTAAAAACAAACAATACTGAAACCTGCCTAGACTCCAATGAAAGAGGACAGCTAAATCAAATAACACCAAACCCAATCAATCCTTTCAGCCTAAAGTCCCTCCAAACAGTTATAATACTCTATACCTAATACCATGTATGACACTAATGTTTTATTTGTTTTAGATCTTGTTTCAATCAAATCTTCCACACTTAATGAGCCACTCATCCTACTAATCCCTTAGATCCTAACTATTCCTACAATCCTCCTAGAAGCTTGAAGCTGTAATTTAAATATTTTTTTAAAGAGTTCTTATCAGATTCTTCACTCAAGTCCTGAGCAGTTGCGGCTAGTGCATCCTCACTGAGCCTCCATTGACTTTCAATACCAGTGACGGGGTTGAGAGATGTACCAAGATCTCCTGAAAAAGTACTACCATTTTCATTCACTAGTAGAGGGACATGGCGATGATTTTCATCTTTTTTAGCTATTTTATCCTTAAAATATTGAAAAAAAAAAAAAGTAATTAGTAAGAAAGACGGTAAGAAATTATTCTCACCAAACACCATGACAGAAAATGATCAGCTGGCCTTGGTTATCTTGACTATCAACTTTTACCCTAATCTCATTGAAGGGTCAAGCGACTTTAAACAAGTTGGTGCAATTTAATGACTATCTAAAGTTTTAATAAAATATTTCCCTGTAGCTCGACTAGAGTATGCCCTTGAGAGAAGCGACACAATTACCTAATCCAATTCAAAACAATAAATAAATAAAAAAGCATGCTTAGAGCTAAACATGTTAGAATAATGTAATAATAGCTTAGAAAACAAAACGCAACGCTCTATCTTGGAACAAAATATAAAATCAGCAACTTAGAAATTGTTCTTTAAGTTTCTCATTTCGTGAATGATCAATCTGATGAACATCTCTAGTCCTCATAAACAGAATAGATTATTACAGTATGAAATTCTTTAAGTGCTCAGATATCTGAGAACTTATATAAAGCCAGACCAAGGACGTATGAATGACTTGATGGTTCATAATGTAAAGACGGCCGATATCGTACACAGTAGTGTATCTAACATTAAGTATCTAAAAAATACTATTTACAAGGCCATCTAGACATGCACTAGGCTGGTTGATCAATAAATAGATTGATAAATTCAATAGTTTTTAATAAATTATATTAATCATCCCAATTTTTAATTCATATTATTCCTTATACTTTCTTGGACTGAATATCTAAATAGCTTTAGTATTCTAGAAAGTTAATGAAACTTTAGTTAAAAATATTCATTATGAATTAACTTACATATGTTGTTTTTTCTTGATGCATTTACTCTGAAACATTAATTAAAACATACTCTCTGCACAATTACGGCGATATGAGAAACGTTCTCAATTCTTAATTATATTAGATATTGAGGGAGCATGTTTGAGAGTACCTTATTGTTCGAAATATTAATTTAGGTTAATTATCCTTCTCAATTTGACGAAACGAAGCATTTAGTAAATTACTTTCTGTGCCCCATGTCAGGAGTAATTGAAGATAGCTGTGGTGCCCCTAGGCTTCCTCTAATGGATATCACTACCTTATGGAAGGCACCCCGAGGATGCTGCGGTTATATACACTGAAAGAGCTTGATTTGATTGTTACAATCTTTCACAAGGTAAAAATCAAATCAACCTTCTGTACACGCTACAACATTGTATATATACTACCTACATGTATTCTGTTCGCATATATATCATTTATGAAAAAATGGATATTTTTTAGTTCTTTTTCGGCCCCCTTATTCTGTTTGAAATGTTTTTTTTTTACCAATATGATAATCCCCCTATATGTCAGAGATGGCCTAGTAAAAAAAAAAAATCTCCACATTTAGTTATCTGGTTAGAAATCAGAGTTTCTGTTTCCAAAATGTCTAGATCTTAACTTGTTTTTCTTAAACACAAAATATTTTCTGCGTTTTTTAGTCACTAATAAATTTATAAAATAAATTTTGATATCTATTTAAACACTGGATAGGATTTAATGATGTTAGCCACCCCACTACTATACTAAGTTTTATTATTAATATAAAACCTCTGTAGACGGGGTTTATTTTGAATTGAATCATTTTGATTATAATTTTTTTTTTTAACTGACTCATTTAGAAGTTATCTCCTTTAGAGCACTTGCTCAGCCTCCACTGGCTCATTACCAGTGATGCGGGGGGAGGGATGCGTGGGGAATAGAGTTGACTCAGGGATCCTCAGGTCGATTGTGTAAATATTGTATATAAGAGTGTAAATGTTACTTGAGATTATATTATTTTTTTATACACATAGTTTGATTAAGTTCATTTTGCTTATCTTTCTGTTCATATATATTTTAAGGGAGAATTGTTTTTGTTTATGTTGTTTTTTGATTCATTTATTTATTTTATTTTTTTTTTAGTATAAATGTGATCATTCATCACCATTACCTATTGCCCACAACTGTGTGGCAGATTGTAATATCTATCAATAAATAAAAAGTATTTAAAAAAAAAAAAAAAGAAGAAGTTGTCTCAAATTTTTATAATAGGGATGTTAAATTATGTATAATGTTAAAATTTGGTAAACGGAAGAAGTTGTGGTAAATGGAGAAATGTTTCCTTCTTTTAGCATCTTAAAACGATACAATAAAGAATGACATCATACAAAAGACTAACTGAGCTCCACACCATTTTGTCGTATTGTTAGTTCCTGTTTGGTTTGTGTTGTTTTTATTTTGGACGTTTTTAAACTCTAATAAAGTATTAGATAAAAATAATAATAAAACAATGAAAAGGGGAGAAAGCAAGGAACAAGTGAGGTGGAAGGAAAGATGAGGTGACGAAGTTGTTGGAAAGTTTATTATCTCATAATGATTAAAAGGCAACAAAACAAGTTGTCAAGAAAATGCGTAACGAGGTCCTTTGAATTTAAATATAACATAAATTTTAAATTAAGCACAATTCTATACTTTTGAAATTTAGCATGTTAAAACTTTTTTACATTTAACAATACATCATGAATACATTATTATTTCATATTATAACATTATTATTTTTATACGGAGATAATAGGTAGGGGTGCGATTGGAATAAAACACACACCTATGCATTACGATAAATTGAGCACCAACGTCTTGAAATAATTTGTGTGCCTTATTAAAATAGTGGTGATTTTTTATTATGAATTCGAAAATGTTTAGTATATAATAATCAAAATCATCAGGGACAGTAAATTATGTATACAAAGAATACATAATTTACTGTCCCTAAATCGCTACATATATAATTTACTGTCTAAAACTAAGTAAGAAAAAATATCTTTTTTAACTTTTTTTACAATTATTGTAAACTTATGTTATAATTTTTTAAATAAATAATTCAAACTCTATCCAGTTATAGTCTCAAAACTTTTTATTTCTCTTATACGTCCAACGTTTCGGCCAACCCGGCCATCTTCAGGGACAATATACTACAAAAACAGTTTCTATTACATGTATGATCCTACAAACAATTTAAAATACTTAACATTATTATTTATAATTTATCTTACCTCAATACCACT
>NW_027116593.1:2879-4330 GCF_000696795.3 Halyomorpha halys | reverse complement strand
GAATAAAAAGACGCATATCTGTTTTGGGTCAAATCTGCAACGAATGGGATGTTAAGGTCTTTATGAATGAGTTTATTTGTGACGTAATAAGGAGCATCAAAGATTTTACGTAGGATTTTTTAAAGATTAAACTTTACTTAAGAATTAAGCACTTGCATGAAAATTCTGCAGAAGGAATAGAGAATTTGAGATTAAAACTTTACGAATTTTAAATTTGTCCCCACAAAATTTGGTTTTATACATTCACTTACCTATATTTAGATTATATATTTTTTTAAAATATTGCGGCCGTGTAAACTTTTGAACTCGAGTTTTCCTACCAAAATACATGTTTTGAAGTTCACTGCGTCCAAAAAAACTAGTTTCGCAAAAGGTTGTGTATATTATTTTGCGAACAACCCAGCTCAAAACTGAAGTACGACATGTCACAATATCATAAGATGAGATCATAACAAAAATATGGCAATCCATTCCAGCCGGACCCGCACCACCAAAACCCCCAGGGAGCGACGGTCCTATATCACTTTTCAAATATATGCTTAAAAGGGGAATAGGAGACTTTAAGTTAAATCTAGTAATATTTAAAACGCGCCTGAAACCAATAAGCGGCGTGAATTTTACGCGCCGTTTTTCAATTTCAAATATTTAAAAAGTGAAAATGGATGTTCCCTGGGGGTCTTGGAGGGTTTCGGCCGGTAAGGATTTCCTTTTTTTATCTCCTCTTGTGGGATTATAACATATCGTACATCGACCAATACTACTGTTTTTTCAAACCTCTTTATTTTTATATATGGTTACAAAATACAAATATATAATACAATAGATTATATATATGTACAAATTTACATAATATCTTTGTTTGCCGTATGGCATTATGAGATGAGCAAAAAAACATGGTCCGCTGAAGGCGATTATACATTGGTGGCATGATAGCTGTGGGGCTTACAAGAAATGGGGAGGGGCCATTCCGGCTGGTGGTGTTGGTGGTGGTGTGATGACTTCAAGCTGCAGAGCCCGAAGTCCTTCCCTCGGCGAGGACGTCTACCAAGGGGACTGTGCTTTGCCACCTTCCAGGTCTTGTTGGAGGGGCGATTTCTCTGAATAGCGGGTTGGCACAGGCCTTCAGCCCATCAAAGAATTTGATGTGCCTTCGGCCTATATACTCCGGTACAGAGGGTACCTGGAGTTCCTGGTGAATGGTGGTGTTTCTGGCCCTCTGTAGAGTTGTTCTATACTACTCGCTCTATTTGTCTGTTTTAAGGGTAGGATAAGTAAGGCTTCCACGGGAAGCGGGAGTGGTGGGTTCACACCGTTTTCCAGTTTTAAACATTGCTTACTCCAACATTACTTGAATCACTCGAGATCGATAACAGTAGCAAGAATTTTTTTTTTTTTAATTATTTATTTATTGTAATTTACAACTGTACAAAATAATACAATAAGTAAATATG
>NW_027116593.1:0-1409 GCF_000696795.3 Halyomorpha halys | reverse complement strand
AAACAGATATGCGTCTTTTCATTCCAAACTCCTTAACCATCCTAACCCATTAATTCTTAATCTTTCATCCTTAACAATCTCTGATAATCCTCCGGGACCCTCTAATTTAAATTAATGTTTGAAGTACCACCAATGGGTGGTTCCTTCACAAGATTTTCAAGTATATATGAAACATACAACATATTTACCTATTGTATTATTTTGTACAGTTGTAAATTACATTAAATAAAAATAAAAAAAATATTTATTTTCGCTTAACTTGTATATGAGGCATGTAATTTCAAAATCAGTGTTCCATACAAAGCTAGAAAATTTTTAGGAGAGTGAAATACTTCACATTGACATGCGGGGTCAAAATACAAGCTGACATGCGTCGCTATTGCTATATTTAAGGATGTACATGGATTTAATGAACAATTGGTATTTTTGGTTTATATTATTGTATTTAGTTAAATTAAACATATGCATAAACTTTATTATTATTTGGCAACATAAATTGAGCCAATATATGCGAAGAGATTCGTTTTTTGCATCTTTATACTAAGATTCGACCATTCCCTTTTATATATATAGGTGATGTGGTAAGGCAGTAACTATGGTAACATAGTTGATAACAAATAACTTCGCTGTATCATCGTTACTTAATACTGGTCCGATTTAGGTGATTCTTTCTTAATATTTAAGATAATTTTATTAAATATGAACAGTTTTTAAATAATAACCATCTCTGTGCTTCAATATTAGTACTATATTGAAATAATTCGGAACAAGTGATCTATGAAAATGTGGTTAAAGATTTTTTAGGAGTGAAACAAAGTTGATATTCGTTTTTAGCACCTCATGAAACCCCGAAATAAAAATTTTCAAAAAAATCGGAAAATAATTTTTTTTTATTCATAAATTTGCGCCTTTGATTTCTTTTTAAAAAACAAACAAATATAAATACCTTCAATATTACGCTACCGATCTATTCCAAACTTGGAAGGGGCTTAGGGCTTTTTTTTAATAATTTATTTATTGTTAGTTACAACTGTATACACATATATACAACAAGTAAATTTGTTGTAGGTGACATAGTGACATGATAAAAACATGTGGAGAATCTACCCACTAATAGAACTCCAATAACATTTCTAGAGTAGAAGATCTCGAGGCCATCTTCTTTCAGACGCCTAGGAGGATTATTAGGTAATGAAGGAGAAGCCAGGTTAGAAACAAGTGAATTTGGGTGGTTGAGAAGTTTATTATGGAAGAAACGGTATCTGGTTCTGGCCAAATCGGCAACATATGGAACATTGATGGATGACTTGATCTGTGACAAAGTAAGGAGCATTAAGGATTTTACGAAGGATTTTGGACTGTAAGGATTGGATTCTGGAGGAATTTGATGGTTTAGTGGAGCCCCAAAG
>NW_027116592.1:0-5466 GCF_000696795.3 Halyomorpha halys | reverse complement strand
TTGAGGATGGCAGAATTGGCCGGAACGTTGGACTGTTGATGGTTTAATAAAAAGTGTTGAGACATAAATGGATACCAATTAATTATTATAATTAAAAATTAAAATTTTCGCTGAAAAAATATATTTTAAAATTTTCATATTCATTTCTTGATATTCCACGTTAGTGTAAAACAAATAGCAAAAAATAAATGTGGGACAGGAATGACTTCAATGTTCAAAAAACTAAAAACTGAAATTCCACTCTTTAAATTCAAATTTCAATCATATTAATTATGACATCAATGTTAATATTCAAGTTTTCATAATATGTTACCAGAGGTCTATGGTTTAGAACACTGGGCTATTGTGAGGGGTTGTGAAAATAAAAGTCAAAGGAGGGGCACTAAATATGCATTTATGTATATATATATTTTTTTTTCTCTGTAAATGTTAAATAAATTAAAGGAAGTAAGAAAAAAATTCAAGTTTATTTTTTTCTCTGTAAATGTTAAATAAATTAAAGGAAGTAAGAAAAAAAATTCAAGTTTTCATAAAAAAAAACACAATCCACACGTAATAATAATTATGTTGATAAGGCTAGGAGATATATTCAAGAGATTCTTTCATTTTCATAAGCTTTGTATTATAACATTAAAACGTTTTTCATTAATATTTTTTATGTGGATTTAGGAATGGTATTGGTGCGTTTCTTTGATAGAAATTTTCATAAGACATTATGATTTAACATAATTTTGTGGGTTGAACAAAGAAATTCAACGTTGGTAATGTTTTCTGCTGTCCAATCAAAAAGTACTGTGATTTTAATTTAGTAAAAAAATTACAGAACCCCATTAAAATCAAATGGGTATTTTAATGGGGTTCCGTAATTTTTTTACTGATTATTGGGAAATTAAAATGAGGATTGTCCTTTACAACTGCCAGGTTGGCCGAAACCTTGGATATTTGAAATGAATTATTAATGAATATTGATGCCAAATGTATATATTTTATTATAATTGTTGTGTATGAAACAGTAAATTAGAGGACTAAAAATAAACGAATGTAGCTTACTCTATGTTGTTTAAAAAATCTGGTATAGGATGCTGGTGAAACGCTGAGACAAGAAGGGACACACCTTAGAGAAATAAAGAGGAGAGAGAAGTGGTGGCGTGTGGTTGTTCGATACAGTCTCCTTCGATCTAACGTACCCAGCTCCGCACAGCCCTATCTTATATTACGGCCATTCTCCTCCAAACTCTTAATAATAATTACATTTAATTTATTTTGTTTATAATAAATCTGAAACTATATTATTTGTTTCGTTAAACGCCTACCAAGGAGCTGTTATTTAAAAATTTAATTAAGAAGTTATTCCATAAAGCCTGCGGTACATGAAGCTGGGAAATGAAATATTCTATATTGAAGTAATTTAATATTCTTTCCGAGTCCCTGTCTGCTTTATTTGCGCTGACGAGGCAGACATAATCCCAACAGGATAGTGTGTCTATAAATTGAAACTGAACTCTTTATTAAGTTTAATAAAATTGCTGAAGTGAAACTCGTTATAAATAATGTAATGCAGTGCACGTCATAAAACTTACACTTATCACCCAATTTAAGCTTAATTTGAATTTACGGAAATTATTGAATTTCAGTAGTCCTACTAGTAAGTTACATCACATCGTAAAAAAATAGTAAGTGGGCATAAGATGAATAAATAAAAGAACAAAATAATCAGTACATATTAAAAAAAATAGCTAAATTATAATGTAACTTTTTTATTATTATTTTATTTAATAATATTACATTCTGTCTTATATTTTTAGGAAATAGTATTTTTAGGGACCATAGAACTCATTCATACCATATTTACAAATAAATAAATGTAACTTTAAATAAAATAAAATAAATTTAATCTTAAACGAAAATCATATCTTAAACACAATCATTCCTATTTACATTCAGCCTGAGGAACTTCGGACCGAGCTCTAGCACCCACTTGTGCAGATTCCGGCACTTCTCAAACGCGTTACTGGTATTTTAATTTTTTAAACAAAAAATATATATATAAATAAACTCATGGTATTAATAACTTAGATATTATTGAAAACAAAATTTTGTTTACAGGATTAATACTAATTAAAAGTATAAAGTTTGCTTTTAAATATATAACAACTTCTCAACCACCCAAATCCACTTGTTTCTAGCCTGGCTTCTCCTTCATTACCTAATAATCCTCCTAGGTGTCTGAAAAGAAGATGGCCTCGAGATCTTCTCCTCTAGAAATGCTATTGGAGTTCTATCAGTGGGTAGATTCTCCACATGTTTGTATCATGTCACCTACAGTAAATTTACTTGTTGTATATATGTGTATACAGTTGTAAATATCAATAAATAAATTATTAAAAAAAAAAAAAAGAACTGTTTGGGTATTGCAAAGGATTTTCAAATGATTATGTAAATATGGTAACCCAAGATGAATGTCTAAGCCAGTTCCAAAGTCGAGCATTACCCACAACTGCAAGAAAGAGAACATCAGGTTTTAAACAACAAATACTTCGATCACTGCCAACAAGATATTTTAGAACATATGATTCCAAACCAAACACGTAAGTGGATTTTTGGTAATCTTGGATTGGTTACTGAGCAGCTAATCGGTTTTTTAAAGTAACGAATTAGAAATTTGAAGTCTTTCTTTCGGTCTTTCACCTAAAAGTTGCAAAAGGTGAATACTAGTGAAAATAACAATAAATAAATTATTAAATATATATATAAAACATTTATTTTAACTGAGGACGGTTCTTCTAGATAGATAGAGAATGATGGAATACGCGGGATTTGAATATGAGAAGGGTACTGGAGTGACGAGTTGGAGTAGGACAGGATTTCCATTGGGGAGAGGATCTGATAAAGAAGGATCTGTCAATAACCATTAATAAAAGTACAAACACTCTATTTTAAAGTTGTATTAGTTATAACACATACATGTTATTTAAAAATGCTATAATTATGGAAATAAAAAAAACATTTATTTATAAATTTAGTTATCTGCGTTGTTCGTCATTTTATATTATTAATATAATCTTTTCTAAAATGTATAGATATTATATATTGTATATTATATATGCAAATTACTGCTGGAAAAATATTCAATATCGGAATTCTATTTCATCGCTTCCTGCACAATTAGTTACAAAGGAATAATGAATAACTGTTTAATTATTAAAAATACTGATTTTATTGCAGTAGAATTTTTTCCAATAACTGCCTATTAATAAAATTTAATTTTTATGAAACCATTTTTAAATAGTTTTTTATGACTATTAATTTCATTTGTTGTTAATTTTTTTTATTTGTTAATTTCTTTGGTCATATTTTCTTTTACTAAAAGGCCTATCTGCTATTCTTTTCTGATCTAAAGGAACTGATCTTAGAATAATTAACTATTGTATTTTATTTTACGTAAATACTCTCTTGATAAGAAAAGATTTCACCGCTTCTCTATAGCGGGAGATAAGGCGGCATTGTGTATAAGTAGACAATCTTAAGGTATATCTCTGGCAGGTCGTGCAATTGTCTTATCAGCTATCTTGGGCCGTATTGTCCGTTGTAGAGAAGCTTTGACCGCTTTGTTGAAGGCCCATTTTCATTATATTAGTAGCCGAATCTCTCGTGGCTCTATTGTTGTTCTAGTTTCTATTTCTGGCTTCATGGGCATGTAATATCTCTTTGTTTTTAGGATTATAGGTTATCGGTGGCGTGTATGGTTTATGCAAGAAATAGAGTATGATAAAAGTTAAAAAAAAAACTTTCGAAGAACTTCAGAATCGATGTTTATCTGAAATATATATATTATATACAACTTTTTTCATTTTTTAATGGAATTAATTTTTTATATTGAAATATTAATGATAGAGACTAAGGAAAAAATTGTATGACCCACATTAAACCCAATTTTTTAATATAGAATTTTAAAAATAATAACAACAGTTTTATTGTGATACAATAACGTATCACAGTTTTATTCTATGTCTATATGTATATTTCATATTTTTATAACGTTTATTTTCGATTAAACATTTTCTTCTTCATCCCTAGTCATATTAAAATCTATGTTTTAAAAAACATATCACTTGATGCTTGTAATTGTGAGGGTTTATTAAAAATTCTGCTTATTGTTAGGTGTTTATGAGCTGAGGTAATTTTTCTTGAAGTTTTTTGTGTCTATTATATAAATATAGATTAATGCTTTACAAAATATTTATATTTATGAATGGAAAATGGTCCGGGTGCGGTCAAAATAACTCTAAAATTTATAATTTTAAAATATTTTTATAATTTAAAAACAGTATAATCATTTACTATTTGAGTTTTTTTGACCACACCCGGACCATTTTCTATTCATCTATACACACGGTCAATCGATAATCTTCTAGCATTTTATATTTATGTTATAATTTATACAAATTTAGAAATTTTTCTGTTATATTTGACAAAAATCTATACTTATCATCATATTTAAGGTTTAAAAACTACAAATGTTTTAAAACGCCCATTTACTATGATTTGAAACTTGCAAAGTACAAATAATAATGGTTTTTAATATGGACTTAAAGAAATCAAATCTTCTTTACGGTAATTTTTAATTTTTTTTTAAAAGAAACAAAAATAAATTTTATACAAATGTTATATAATTATATAGTGCTTATAATTCTACATATTAGCTTTTTTATAGAATCAATAATTTTTGAAAGAATATTATGATTACCCTATGTCGTAGTAAGAGTACAGGAGATTTAAACAAAAAATAAGTGAAAGTTAGAAAAGATTCCCATAAAGATGAGGTTTGAATTTTTTAGTTTGTTCTTTGTGTTTTTTTTTTTAATTGCAAGTATTGGAAAAAAACACATGAGCACAATCTTGAAATTTTTAATGAAATAATAAAAGATTTGTTTTGTAACAATTTAAAATAAATTTCTTGTTGAAAAAGAATATACTATTGTTATCAACTATATATAAAAACAAATGGTATAATGGTGGCTGAAAAATTAGAAACCTGCACTTTTTGATTATTTTTCTTTCAATGCTGTAAAAGCTACTAATCTTCAAAACTAACAAAACAACAGGAAGTCAACATTTTGTAAATTTGTTTTGGCAAACTGCTACTTCTATGAAGATAATCGTTATAAAGTACTGTAAGCCAAATATAAAGCTGTTTACTTTTCATCACATCCTTGGTAATGTTTTCACATACTTGGAATAACAAGTTACAAATCTCATGTAGTCATTTTTCACGTATTTATCAACAAATTATTTATCGTTGCTTTGCTTTGATAGCGCCAAATCTTTATATTTTAAGTAAATTTTTTCATATTTTATGTTTGATGAATTTCATAGATTGTATCATGTATAGGAATCCTTTTATAGACTGGTTTGTGATACATTGGAAGGCTTTGGGACAGATTTTAGAAAAACCCTACTTGTATG
>NW_027116591.1:4708-5136 GCF_000696795.3 Halyomorpha halys | reverse complement strand
AATTATTCTCAATGTTTACATATTTTCATATCTTAGATATATGTACATATATTTTCAAATATAATGTTTTTTTACTTGTATTTCTAAGCCTCATGGATGTGTAGGGTTTGATATTGGGGGAGGAGAAATAGTGAGAATCGATGAAATCGATCCTTTTACTGCATTTGATACATTTTAAGAGAGGACTGGGGAAAAGAAATATGATATATATGGGAAAACGTTGTTACCTGCTGTCTGGCTCAGCAGTTGTCTTGTTTTCAGCAGTAAGTTAGTAGTCTTCAGTCGAGTCTGGGACTCTATAACTGTGTTAGCTACCTTTGTGGGTGTCCAGTTGGTGTTAATGTCTGGAATAGTGAGTTAGTGCAGCGTTGGAGACCATCAAAAAATTTATGTGCCTCCATGAGATGAATTCCGTTACCGTAGGCAGT
>NW_027116591.1:0-743 GCF_000696795.3 Halyomorpha halys | reverse complement strand
TCAAGGACATCTTCAATATAATTTCTTCCTCACATTAATTTAAAGTTTCTTTGCAGGCTATTCTGCCCAGGTCATTTTCTTTATTATAAGTTAAAAGCCTATTTTTTAAAAATTTTAAATCATTAATATTTAATTTTCCTATATAAGATTATCAACAATTAATACACCACCACATAACAAACCTTTTATGTCCTTGAGGATGGCTAGAATGGCCGAAACGTTGGACTGGTGAAAAATAAAGTGTTGAGACAATAATGGATACGAAGTTTTGCTTTATATATTATTATATATATTTGCGTTAATAACTAATTTTATAGTTTTTTTAAGTAAAAATAACGAATCTCAACTTTCCTTTATTCCTACCAAGAATTTATAATGACAAAACATAATGAATAAAACAAAATATAATGAATATGTATATACATACGAATGCGATAGATAGATTTTTCAGATTTGAACCCCTGCCTCTATTTTATTCTTTAATTATCAAGTTGGTGCATATGAAATGTCGGATTTTTAAGTGAATATATAAAACTGCATATCGTTTTATAAAAGCTGTTTATTTAATCAAAATATTTTCCATTCGCTTCAATATACTTTTCCCAGCGAGACTTTAAAGCATTGATGACTGTCTTAAAACAATTCTGATCTTTAGAATCAATAAATTCAGAAATAGAATTTTTCAGGCTATCTTTATTTTTATACTGTTTAGCCCGTAAAAAAATATCCAAATGCTAAAAAAA
>NW_027116590.1:6967-7299 GCF_000696795.3 Halyomorpha halys | reverse complement strand
AAAAAAATTCATGCATACTATTTCATAAAAATTCCCAGGAGTTATAATTTATAAAGAAGGCGATGTGCTTTTAAAAATTCAATTACTAATGTAATTTTAGCTTCCTCGTCAGTGAGAGCTTCTGATAAATTTGGGGTCAGTCCTATCCTGTTAATTATTGGCAAATAGTGAGTACATTCTTCTAAAATATGAGTAATAATATATATACAGTAATAAGTAAAAGTAAATGAGTAATAATATATATACAGTAACAAGTTTACTTCAGAGAATGTCAATATGTAGAAATAAAAAGCATAGTAGTTTCATATTAATTTGAAATATTTAGTGTAGCA
>NW_027116590.1:5763-6917 GCF_000696795.3 Halyomorpha halys | reverse complement strand
GCAAGTACTAACAAGAACCTAAAGATAGATCGAACAGATTGAAAATTCATTGTGGTTGGCAAGTTATGTTATGGATTCCAAAGCTAATTTCAACTCCAAACGAATTATTCTGCAAACTTTACCATAAAATATCTGAGAATAAACAAATAGTGTCTTCTGAGCCAATTATTGTTGAAGAGCGATTGCTTTGGATAACTATTTTCCTACTTTAAACTATAATAGGATATAATAGGATTAATATAAGGATATCTTATAGGATAACTATAATAGGACATTAAGTATAACTTAGTTTCTAACTAAAATCAATTGAGGTAAAAAAAAAATAAATATATATATATATGTAAAGATGCTTACCTTCAGGCTCTAACCTATCCCCATCTCCAAATAACAATTAAGTGAGGTTAACACATGGTTTTGGTTTCAGTGAACTAAATACTATAAAACTGATTTATAATCTTGTGTTAGAGATAGACTTCAAGAGTATAAACTTCTTTTGCTATTTTAATTTGTGTTTTTAAATTTTGGACTAATTTGGACTAAACTGCTTGGTTGGTGGACAGTTCAGGTGTTGCTAAGCTACCTAGCTGCTCTATTTTAACCTGCTCTTCTAAAAAATAATCTTTGAATACAGCGTTGTTATCCGAATCAAAATACATTTAAAAAATTTCAGGAGTTAGAGTAACTATTATATTTAATTGTTGATGGTGTTTTTCATTTTGTACTTCCATCGGGAATACATATGATGTTTCATTCGGTAATAGCTTTATGCTAATAACTTTGTTTACTAAATTTCCCCCATCATCTTCCTTATTATGTGGAATTAAACTTGGTGTTTCATCTTTAGATAGAAAACTGATTTATAATCTTGTGTTAGAGATAGACTTCAAGAATATACACTTCTTTGTTTCATTCATTGTTCAACAATTGTTTCATTAATTAATGACAAGTTCAACTTAAATAATACTTTATATGCATACCTATAAAACAAAATCAGTTTTTATAGTCTTTAGTTCACTGAAACACTCGTACAATCATAAATGACATATAACAGTCTCAGAGGTTATTTTCTTTAAAACCATGTGTTAACCTTACTTAATTGTTATTTAGAGGTGGGGATAGGTTAGAGCATGAAGGTAAGCATCTTACATTAGAAA
>NW_027116590.1:3526-4038 GCF_000696795.3 Halyomorpha halys | reverse complement strand
AAGATTATATTATATAAGTCGTTAAAAGACGGACTACTAACTCCAAGGACCCGGGTTGGAATTTGGCTGTGTCCGGCCTCAAAAAGTGGGAATTCTTAATTAGGGTACAATCTGACGAGCTTGATTCTGACCAAATCACCTCCTTGCACAACCTTTCGTCGAGTAACTGTACTTCCTTGCATAGCGCAAACATAAGTACATTTTCAACAACAAATTAATATGATGTACATTTTTTAAATTTTAACTATTTTTTTTTTTGTTTTAATTAATATACATTTTTTCTCTCACATACCCACATAAATTAACAAAAAAAAAAGTGCCTCATATAAATATTCCTTTTCCTCATCTCCTTCCAACTCATCGGTTAGATACCACTACTTGTAATTTTGCTCTTTTCTTGAGGTGCTTATAATTTTTATTGAGACTTGTTTTGTTGGACTTACTTTGTGGGATGAACTTAGTGTTGAAGTACACTTGAGCTACTTAAAGTAAGTTATTTTAGTATCTTATTA
>NW_027116590.1:0-434 GCF_000696795.3 Halyomorpha halys | reverse complement strand
ATATATTTTAGATTATTAATGCATTGTTGACATAGCAGGTACTTAAGAAAAAGTTTTATTTAGTCTGAAAAAGAGGAACTTAAATATATGGTCTTGAAACACTTTCATATAGGGATAATAATTTTAATCATATGAACAGGTCGGAGGACGTTATAGCTGAGCACGTTGAAGGGAGACTTTCAGAGTTCTTGGTTCAGTACGTTTTGGGTTAGATTCCTACCACGGTCAGTCTACATTTATTTCGTGGTGGTTACAATAAATGGATCGAGGCATACCCATACCGAAGGCTGCGCAGATTTTTTGAGCCATTAAAAAAAAAGTTATAAGAAGACTTATAATTAATTAAAAATTATTCCAATATTACTTTTTATCCATTAGAATTTCGAAAAATGCATTTATCTTTTATAAAATCTAAGTTTATAAATACTAATAAA
>NW_027116589.1:8910-20651 GCF_000696795.3 Halyomorpha halys | reverse complement strand
ATATTTCACTTTATTATTTTAGATTTATGTACAATACAATTTTAACAAAATTCGACATTTTTTTCTTATTTATTTCCAACACCCTTACGATTTGGGCTAGTGGAGTTTTTTTAATTTTTTTACCCCTACCTCCCAGAACAAATGGAAACACAAAAATAATAGTAAAAATGAGGAGTTTTCTGTTAAAATTCAATACATCTAGTTTTAGAAAGTTTATTGTTTAAAAATTACCATGGGATCATTTGAATTATTATTAATTAATTATATTTATTATTAATAAATACATTAGACTTATTCCAAATAACTTTAATGTAGCCTTTAGTTTCGTATAATTCAAATAAAAAAGTATCAGGGTTATAAATACATACATATATCCATTATCAAACACATATCTGAATACGTTAAAAGTTAAGTTTAGTTTTTTTTTATTTATTATTACCAACATTAAATAGGAATTAGAACTTAAAACTCATTTGAACAGTTGTATTCTTTATCGACTAGTAACCGTCTGTTCAATTCAGTTCATTTAGCGGTTTTGATATCTGGTGCTGGTTCGTACTGAATACCGAACAATTATTTTCTTATAAAAAAAATGTTTTTTCTAATAAAATCCCTAGAGATAAATATTTAACATTTAAAGGAATGAATATACACGTAAATTTTTTCATCATTCCTCAATAATTTTGTCCTGCAATGGGTTAAATATTTATAGTAAAAGTATATTTTATATGCTCCGAGCGGTTGAACAGTTCTTTGAAGAAAGGCAAAACTGCTGACAAAGGCAATTGGCCAATTCAGCAGTTCTGCTACATTCCTTTTGAAACAGTAACTTACTGTTAGAAGTTAGTAATGGGAAGAAAATGATTCTACCACTAACCCACTGAACCAATAAAATTAGAATAAAATACGCTGAGACGTTGATGAGGATTAGAACTGAATTCTTTATAATACGACAGATGGCAAGACATGACATTCCTGACGTAACTCGGCGTAGGCTGAAGAGGAGTTGGATGCGGGACCTTCTCATGTAATAAAATAATTTACTTAACGTCAGGAGGATTCGCCACTGGGTGCTATCTGTCTCATGCCATGCCTGGATAAAACATCTCATTTGCTGGTTATAAATGTACATTTACAGGTGCAAATAAAAGAAAAAAAGTTTTGTTCTATCAAGCCATCTTCCGTAATAATAACTTTATATTAGAAACAATTTAATAATTAATTAATGGATTAAAAAATATCATTTTATAACTTAATATAAGGTTTTTTTTTGGGGTTTTTTTTCTGGTCAAGACTCCCAGTGGAGTCCTATACTGCCTAACCATGGTTGGGGGTCAAAGTTCTTCATTTTGTGGGACCGCCACTCAATGAAAAAAGACAACGTCCCAGGCCGGATTCGAACCGGCACCGCCAATAGACATCAAATTAGTAAGACTGTGTCTTAACTACTGAGCTATGGGCGGAATATAAGGTTTGGCACACTTATAAAACTATGTAATATACAGATTTTGTACCAAAAAATGCAAAGCGTTGTGTACTTATTATGATCAAGTTCACAACGATGCTGCGATATTACAAAGTATAATTATTAAATAATAAAAATAGTTTCTTTTGCCAAAATCTCGATTAGATAAGTTCATTAGACGTAATAAAACCCCATAGTGAACTTAAAGGTTTGATAACCAGCGGACCGGTCCCTTCGCGTTCCATTAATTCCATAACGTAGCCTTAGGCTATAACTAGACTATACCACCTTAGCTGGACTCATATCAACCCCTTATAATGCCACAAGCCAATCAAAGGAAGCAGACTCGTCAAAAGTATAAATCAGGGGTAGCCAACTTTTCAGTATATAAGATCTACTTCTTATGTTAAAAGTGTGTCGCGAACGACTTACATAGGCGTTGTATAACGAGTGAGAAGGAGGTTATACTATATTTCAGTATCAGGTGCATTCCAGTGAGGTATGGGTGGATAAGTTATATATATATATATATGTAGATGATTTTTTTTTCTTGAAATTACTTTTGAAGTGTTTGAGATAGTTTTTACAGTTGACATCCCAACCCATCCTAACACTATTCTCACCACGTATGCCGATGACACATGCCATACATTGTCAGTGAATAATGATCCTTCCATTGTATCCCAATCCCTCCAATCCCACATCACCACCCTAGAAGAATGGTGCCAAAACTGGAGGATTAAAATAAATTCCAATAAATCCCACCAAATCACATTTACCCTTCATCGTAAACCATCGTCTTGTCTCACAGTATCTTTTAATAATACCCCACTTATTCCTGCTGAACAGATCCGTTACTTAGGACTAAATCTGGACAAACGACTGACATGGAATCCTCATACAAGACTGAAAAGCTAGGAAACTACTCGTTGATTCCGACTATTACAACATTTACTAGACAAACATCCTATCCATTACAAAAGACTGATCTACATGACTGTTATAAGGCCTATCTGGACATACGAAGTTGAGCTAAGGGGCTCCACTAAACCATATAATTCCTCTCGTATCCAATATTTACAATCCAAAATCCTTAATGCTCCTTCCTTTGTCACAAATCAAATCATCCATCAGGAACTCAATGTCCCCTATATACCTATTTGGCCAGAACCAGATACCAATCCTTCCATAATAAACTTCCCAACCACCCAAATTAACTCGTTTCTAACCTGGCTTTTCCTTAACTACCTAATAATCCTCCTAGACGTCTGAAAAGAAGATGGCCTCGAGATCTTCTCCTTTAGAAATGTTTTTTGGAGTTCTATCAATGGGTAGATTCTCCACATGTTTTTATCATGTCATAAAATCACTTACAGCAAATTTACTTGATGTGTATATATGTATACAGTTGTAAATATCAATAAATAAATTATTAAAAAAAAGAAAAGTTTTCGAGATATAGGCAGATGAAGAAAATAAATTTCCAGATCCAACTTTAGATAGCAGCATTAGCAGGTAGATACGGTACCTTAAAAATTTTTACTAACTTAAAATGCAATTTAATTTTTTTATCAACTTCAATGAATAAGTTGTACTATTTGTTCGTAAAGAGGAAAATGTTATTTGTTAATGAAAATGTACTGTAAACCTGATAATTTGATTTCAATATTTTACTTTTGCATTTTTTTTTTTGTGGGGCCAGCAAATTTATCATGATAGAATAATCTGACTATCGATAGCTCGCTGAGTACACACCGTACTGATATACAGATATACGGCTTATCTGCTTACGTAGAAAATAACAACAATTATTTAAAGGATCAAAAACTCACGTCGAGGGGAATTATAAGGACATGGATAATATTTATGAATTCAAAGTAGCTTGAGATAAAGACAGATTTTCTATTTACTGTAATCGCCTAAAATTTGCCACGCTATCTATCGACTCGTTGGCCACCACTGGAATATATAATACATTCCAATTGTTAGATTTATAAATATATTTATAGGAAATAGTTCGAACGTTTGTTCACAATAAAATTTTGAATTACTGGACTAATTTTTATGTATTTTTTTTTTCAAAATGTTCCGTGGTACGACAGAAACATTTAAGTGAGTAAAATCCCTGATTTCTTTCATTAAAAAAATTATGATTAAAATTAATTTGTTTTTTTGCGTAGCTCAGAAAGTATATATTCATTCACGGTTATTGTCTCTTTCTGAAGAATAATATTCCCTGTTATCTGAAGGTTGCTGAATACTTGTAACTACGTATTTTTCGTGAAATATGAGACCCTGCTATATAATAGAAGGCCAGCGAATGTAAAATCAGATAATTTGAGCCCATTCGACTTTATAAACTCTAATTCTCCAGTCACCCACCTAAAATAATAATTTGAGTTTCAAATTTCAAAACAATTAAACAAATGTTTTTGAAAATAATTTATGTATTGTTATTTACCACTGTATACATATATACACATTGTATACACATATACACATAAAGTTGCTGTAAGTGATATTATGCATGATACAAACATGTGGAGAATCTACCTATTGGTAGAACTCCAAAAACATTTCTAAAGGAGAAGATGACGAGGCCATCTTCTTTTCAGACTCCTAGGAGGATTATTAGGTAGTGAAGAAGAAGCCAGGTTAGAAACGAGTTGGTTTGGGTGGTTGGGAAGCTTATTAGGGAAGGAATGGTATCTGGTTCTGGCCAAATCGGCAACATAGGGTCCTAATGGATGATTTGCTTTGTGACAAAGTAAAATGACTACTTAAACATTTTTTTTTCATTCTACTTGCACTTCAATTTTTCATACAAATTTAACTTTTTAATGTTTTCTGTTATCCACTAGCCAGGTAATATCGGATTATTCTATTTGTGACAAAGTAAGGAGCATTAAGGATTTTACGAAGGATTTTGGATTGTAAGGATTGGATACGAGAGGAATTCGATGGTTTAGTGGAACCTCATAGCTCAATTCCGTATGTCCAGATAGGGCTTATAACAGTCATGTAGATAAGTCTAATGTTATGGATTGTAAGTTTGGACCGTTTGTATAGTAAATGTTGTAATAGTTGGAATCGACGTGCAGTTTTCTGTTGTTTCTTGTATGAGGATTCCATGTCAGTCGTCTGTTCAGATTATTCCTAAATAACGGATTTGTTCAACAGGAATAAGTGGGGTATTATTAAAAGATACTGTGGAGCAAGACGAAGGTTTACGACGAAGGGTAAATGTGATTTGGTGGGATTTATAAAAAATGTTAAAATAAAAATATATCGGGTCAGCTAAAAAATACTGGGAGTAGAATCAATGAATTTCCTTTTCTGTTTTTACATTTATACACAGTTTTTTTTTTATTCAGTTCCTGTTTTATGGAAATATAAGGTTTTATCTACAATAATTAGTTTTATATTAATTAATTTTTATAAAAATATATTCAATTGGAAGAGCTGTTCAGGGTTTGATTAGTTGGATTTGGTAGAAAAAAGTTTAAAATCTGAAATCAATGAATTCACAACAGTAAAGACTTGTGTATTAACCTTTTTTTATAATTTGCATTTAAGTATACCACATACTAATTTATGATGTCGTTTGTCTTACTCAATTGTTCTATCGTAGAAACTTTTTATTTATTTTTTTTTACTTCCAATCTGGTACTTATGGTACCAACTTACTCTTACTAAGAATATCGAGTTTTCTGTTGGAAGAAAAAATTATTTGTTATCAGGTGATTCCCCTTTGGGGCTGTAGAATTGAACCCAGCAGAGCGAAGTTTCCTTCTGGCAAGGACCTACGGTTCGTACCACCTGCCGTACTTGCGTGCTTCTGGTGATACTGTAAAGTTTCCACCCTTGGAAGACTTACATCTCATACCCAGCTATCTAACCTGTATGAACACGCATTGCCATGTCCTTCTAGTATAGAGTACCTTACATCTTTAACTACATATGTACTAAATAGGATAATACTACAGTATCATAACAGTATTAGATATAAATAATCCTAATTGCTTGATAACAGTAAGCTATGATAATTTCATCTTCAAAACTCGAAGTTAAGGAATTTTCTTTGATTTTTTTCTTCTCCGTATCGTAAAAATATTTTATTTTTCTTAAGTATGTGTTTCAGTTAGAAATAATCCTTAGTATAATCAGGTAGATGTATTCCCTCAGAAGGGAATATCTTTCTATCCTGCCAAGGAAAAACTTTTAAAAAAGCCATTAAATAAATTAAACCATCTTAATTAACTGATATGAATATATGTTCCCACTATGGAAGCACACGGTAGGACGACAGATCAATATTTAATATATAAATATATATTGAACTTATTCGTTTGTTTTATTCTGGGGATGTTCAATAGAGGCCCTCGTTAAAACTTTTGTATTCAACTCTAAAAAATAATATTTCCTATTGACAATATTCTGAAGCTGGAAGTTTTAATGAGTGGAGTGACAACAATGTGTTTCTATTGTTTCGTTCTAAACATTTATTTTTATTTTTCATTTGACGCAAACAGCTCCCTGATAAATATTGGAATTATTCGGCCAAAACCCAGAAATAAAATATAAATGTTCTCAGTTAACAATAATGTTGATATTGTTTATTTTATTGAAGCATTAGTTCTAGTATGAGTGGTGCTTGATTCTTGAGTGGTTTTTATTAATCTGAATTTCAAGAAAATAAAATAGATACCCTAAAAAAATATCACCACATTGTAGCTGAAATTTTATATATTTCTATTATTTTTACATGGAATATTACTATTAATTTATTATCTACTATTACTGCTATTTACTAGAAAACCAAGGATTTTTCAGTGATATAGGAAATTAAAATTAAAAAAAAATCTTGATCTATGCTTAAATTTCATTTTATTAGAATTTTCATGATGTTGTGTTAAATGTAAAATGGTTTATATTTTGTATATTGTGCCCCTTAGTACCTTGATGATCTTCTAAATTGTGAGGATAAGAATCAAGTTGAGCTGTCATTACATTATTATTATTATCCAGTTTTTCTCACTATTGCGGGTTGAGTATATGAGGTGGGGGACCTAGAAGTCCAACCACCTTCATATTTTATTTATTTGCTCTTTTCAGATATTTAAAAACGTTCGTACTATACGTGCTGTGTCTAAGAGAACCGACTGTCGAGCCTCTCTTATTAAATCAACAGGCACTCCCAAATCATTCACTCCTGCCACTGTAGATTTTGGTACGAGGCTGTTGGTGGATATTATGATTGGAGTTGTGGTGACACCCTCCAAGTGATACAATCCCTTCAATTCAATCTTCATTCTTGATATTTCCTTAGTTTTTCTCCCACAGTAGAGCTTATATTATTATCGTTTAGGATTCCGACATCAGTAAGTTCTGATTTCTTTTCTATTTGATCTATAAGGAGGATATCTGGTTTATTATGGCATACTGTATGGTCCGTAATTATTGATTCATCCCAATAGAGCTTGAGAGGATCTTTTTGGAGGAGTTTATTTGGGTGGTACTTGTAATAAGGGCTCTTATCTTCAGTTAGGTTACACTTCACAGCCAGAGCCTAATGCAAAATCTTGGCCTCTGCAGATATTCAGTACCAGCCAGCACTCCACATCCACTACTGATATGTTGGATTGATTCGAGCGTTACTGAGCATAATCGACACTTATCCCGTGCTGTTGCGTCTTTTGATACATGCTTCCTATATGATCTCGTGGCAATAACCTGATCTTGAATGGCAATCACAAATCCCTCTGTCTCGGAGAATAGCCTTCCATCTTTTAGCCATTCAACTGATCTTTCTTTGTCTATGGAGGCTTCGTTCAGTTGGCTATAGAATCTCCCATGTAGAGACTTGCTTTTCCATTCCGCCAGTCTTTCTTTTCTGAAACAATGTTCATTTTATCCGCTTTGCTCAGGCTCGGTGCAGTCAGACCATAATCCATTGAAACGATTGCCTGATAAACACTATTTTTTTTAGAATGGAAATATTGTCTTAGGGATATTTCTTGCTTGCGACACGCTTCTTCAATATTTATGAGTCCTCGTTCTCCTTCTTTCCTGGATAAATAATGTCTGGATTTGGATGATATGGGATGGTGGACCCGCTCTTGCGTGAGTGTCGTTCTTACAAGACGATCTATTTCTTGTTGGCTGGTATTTGACCTCTGCAATATACCAAAGATGTAGCTTAGTGCTGGTATGACCCTTATTATTATTATTATTGTCATTCGTTGCTTTATTAGTAATAAAAATATCCAAAACAATACTGACACAATTCAAATACAAACTACGAGCAAGTAATATGCATAGTACTACATTGCTGGTTACTACGACAGCTAACAAAATGATCATGAGCTCCGCTGGTCTGTTGCGTGACGTTATTCTCCATTTAACAGACGTAGTAACATTGCCCAAATTTAAAGGGGAATGGTTTAATATTAAATTTAATTTAATTCCATTCACTTTTATTCTCCATTCGTAAACGTAGTTTTATTGTTTTAAAAATCTGTTGTTTGTGAACTGATTTTATTTTTAAATTTATTAAAATTGTATTGGAGTTCTATTAATGGACAGATTCTTCACATGTTTATATCATTCTATTGTAATATATCTGAGATCACACTCACTTATTGTTTATATTATGTTGCCAAAGGTCTATAGTTTAGATCACTCGGCTATCATGAGTGGTCGTAAATATAAATATGGAATCAATTATCAAAACTTTATACTCACATTTTCTTTTTAAAAAAACAACTTATTGTTTGTATTTAATATATTCATAAAAATAAATAAATGTTTTTTTAAATAATAAAATTAAAATCATTGATAATTATTTTTACTCCTTGAAATATAAGTAATTATGTTACAACCTACAAGGATGAATGATGAGAATATTTAGATCTATGTACTTGATAATTTTTTTTCATAATCCTAGTTAAATAAAGTTTTATGTTCTGTAACTTCTTTTATTCCTTTATACTGTTAGCTAATTTTCCTCAAATTGAACTATTCTTTAATATCTGTATTTAATATTTCTTTTCTTGTTTTTTCATTTGTCACATGGTCTTATCAAAGGTCAAGTTAACATATGTGTAAGATAGTTGAGAAATCTGCTTGTATATGTGTGCTTTTTCTCGAGGTTTCTCTTATGCTGGAAAATTCTTGTTCCAAGATTTCACGAGGGCAGATTAAGTAAGGAGAGAGTAGGCCATTTCGCGTCGCTTCTTTCCGATAACAGTTTTTGCCTTACAGAATATAGATATTTTTAATATCAATATTGTTAATAGATTAGTCATCTTTTGAATAAAAGAGGGAGTACTAAGTATATAATTTATTTGTTACCAATGGTAAAGATAACCTGGTTTGAGAAATATATTTCAGCTTTCCTTATTATTAATTATTTTGGTATTTTTTTAAAATTTAAATATTTATTTATTGCTATTTACAACTGTACATTATAATACATTTAGTAAATCTGATCTAAGTTAAATTGGAGTGTTACAGACGTGTAGAGAAACTACCCATTGGTATCACTCTAATTTTGGTATTTTTAATTATTAATATTTATGTTATTGACAATAATATGATATCTTTAACATTAAAAGACTAATAATGAGAATACAAGCTGCAATTTTAAAACATATATTTAATCAGGTAATTGTTTATATTTTTTTTAGAAAATGTATTTATTGATATTTACAACTGTACATACAATACAGCAAGTAAATTTGAGGAAATCATAATGGTATGGTATAAGCATGTAGAGAAACTACTCATTGGTAGCACTCTAAAAAATTTTTACAATATAAGGTCTCAACGCATCTTCTTTTCAAACGCCTCGGAGGATTGTCCGCAATAAAAGAGGAAGTAAGATAAGAAACTAATGGGGTAGAGTGGTTAGGGAGTTTGTAATGGAATGATTGATATCTGGTTCGGGCTAGATCGGTTAGAAATGGAACATTAAGGTCTTTGTGAATGATTTTATTTGTGACAAAGTAGAAAGCATTTGGATTGGATACGAGAGGAATTCGAAGGTTCAGTGGAGCCCCAAAGCTCAACGCTGAATGTCCAGATAGGCCTTATTATCGTTATGTAAATCAGTCTTTTGTAATGAATTTGAAGTTTGGACCGTTTGTCTAGTAAGTGCTGTAATAGTCGAAATCGACGTGCAGTTTCCTGTCTTTTCAGTCTTGTGTAAGAATTCTAAGTTAGACATTTGTCCAGATGTAGTCCAAGGTAGCGGACCTGCTTAACTGTGTTAAGTAAGGGCAACATTATTGAAGTATACTGTAGGGCAGTCAGTAGGTTTACAACGTAGAGTACAGGTAATTTGATGGGATTTATTTTAATCCTCCAATTACGACACTATTCTTCGAGGGCTGTGATATGGGATTGAAGCGTTTGGGATGCAATTAAAGGGTTATTATTGACAGCGAGCACACATGTATCATCGGCATACGTGGTGAGGATAGTGTTAGGATTGGTTGGGGTGTCTGCTGTATAGATTGTGTAGAGGATCTACCGAGGATACTACCCCTAGGAACACCAGCGGACTGAAATAATAGGGATCAATAGGAACCATGTGGTTTACTTTAAATAATCTGTCAGTGAGGAATGAACGAATAACGAGAAAGTATGTAGGAGGTAGGACTTTACGGAGTTAATAAAGCTGTCGCAGGTGCCAGACTCAATCAAAAGCAAGTTCTACATCGAAAAAGACTCCCACGCAGTTCATTCCGCGCTCCTAAGAAGACGAGACAACGTCCATCACACTATGATATTGCTGGATAGTGGAATGAGATTGTAATCGTAATCCAAATTGTTGATCTGGTAGTATATGAATCAAGGATGGGGTATAAGCGTTTCAAAATGAGTTTTTCGAGAATTTTTCTCATGATAGGTAATAGAGAGACAGGACCGTAGGAGGATGGGTATTCTGCTGGCTTATGGGGTTTGGGTATCATTTTGACTATAGATAATCTCCATTGGTCAGGAAATATCTGGAACGGAGAAAGACGTTATATATGTAGGTGATGAATAGGATGGCTTTTCTAGGAAGAAGTTTTAGGATATGGGATGTTATTAGATCATATCCAGGAGCTTTGTTTATAAATTTAAAAAAGAAATTGTGATATATTCCTTAAGTGTTGCATGCATAGGATGAATATTTTTTGTAGATACCTGATGATGGAGTGACAAGCCCGAAACGTTTCTATTGGTTTTAATGAAATAAGATAAAATAATTAAAACAAGGAAGAGTGCATTTTATTCACAAGATCAAATTAGATATTTTTAATTTTTCGCTATCTAAAACTTTGATTCCATTTTAAATTGTTAAGAATAGTTATAGTTTTTTTTTGTTTTTTTTACTGTTTCCTGATAGTGTAAAACAAAATGATAAAATAGTGGAAAGCTGAATATTGTGTTTTATTTCTGACGACTTCATTGCCATTATTTCTTAGAATATGCCCTTGAATATTTCCTATTTACTCTACTGATGTCAGACTGAGCATTGACAAGCTTTATATACGAATTCTCTTCACTGCTTATTTGTTCCCAGGCCCAGACCTCTGTTCATGTTTAGAGATGAGAGCCTCACCCCTCTGGTCTCGCTGTATATTAACGAGCGACAAAGGACGGTCCAATGTCCTGGCCATCCCGAATAAATCTGAATCCATAAAAGGATACGAATTGTCCTCCCGCTCCCCAATTTTCCAGTTCTCGGTATTTTATTAATATTTAGACTACTTAATTCCATTCGAAAGCAGAATAAGTCCTGTATCTTTTTCAAATATATATATTTTTATAATTTAATATTTCTGTCATCATGAATCGCATTACATTACTAATTTCAATATCACTAATCTGTAATTATTAAAATATTTTTGATTATAATTTGAAAGTTGTACACCACCAAACTTTCTAAATCATAATTTTAATGATAGTGGATTCTTTATAAATATTTTGTAGTACCGTTTTATTGAAACCGGTTTGTAAACTGTATAAGAGTACCAGATATTTTATTTATATAGAATCCACTAGAGAAAAAGATAATTTCTTTAGTTAGAAATATTTTTAAAATATTGAATATATTATAGGTTAAGGTACAAGGGTACCTGTTATCTCCACTAATACCAAGGAACCTATGTAAACACTGCATAAATGTATATATAGAGGATTTAAAGGAGGAATAAAGTAGTCTTTAAGCTGATCCTGTGTGAGTCATTTCACGGACCTTTTTCCCTTTTTTTTAAAGTTCTGTTGG
>NW_027116589.1:7865-8818 GCF_000696795.3 Halyomorpha halys | reverse complement strand
TATATATATTATTATTTTGAATATAAATAATTTATATAGCCACACCTTAGTTAAAGTTATTTTTGTTATATGTTTTTAACCTCATTTAGGTGTTTGTATCTTTTTAGCCCTGCAACATGGGGCGAATCGTAGGACACATTAAATAGTTTTATGTTTTTTGCGGTCAAAGAAAAAACTCAAATAGTCGAGTTTTTTCTTTGACCGCATCCGGACCAATTTCCTTTTATTATTACATAGTCGATCATCGATTTTCCAGTTTTATTAAATATTCGTATTTACCGCTATAAACTAAATATATGCAATAAGCAATTAATTCAATTCTTACTTCAATGTGGAAATGCAAATAATGATCACGTTTAATTTTAAATAAATATATAATTAATATCAAACTTTTAATTTTGTTCAATTAATCTGTATACATCCCTAAAACTAGCAATTGCAAAGCTTTGCCGGGTCTGTTAGTTCTTATTAAACACCAAAATGTACATTAGATTAGAAATTTAGATTAATACATAAAAACATAATTTACAATTGTACCTCTTTTAATAATATTGATAAAGCGTGAAATGATGGTAGTTGTGTATTTTTTTCATATCCTAACTGTTCTTTTTAGCTCTAAATATAAGTATATTTATTTACACTTTGTATTTTACATCTTTATTATTATTGTATATGTATATATATTTTAAATCGAAATAAAACCGTTATACAGCTGGCTACCTACCTCTTCCTCACTCCTCCGCGCTTCCGCTTCAATGTTTCTGTCTGTTCAACTTATTCATTTGGACAGGTATGTTGTTCTATATGGCTCTTTGCTCATTTATTGTCATTTTATATCATTATTATTATTTATTTATTTAGAAAGCATTTGGATTGGATACGAGAGGAATTCGAAGGTTCAGTGGAGCCCCAAAGCTCAACGCTGAATGTCCAGATAGGCCTTATTATCGTTA
>NW_027116589.1:0-3210 GCF_000696795.3 Halyomorpha halys | reverse complement strand
GCATCTCCTGTACTTTTTTAGCTTTATATTTTACATAAATATGATTAATTCTATTCCAATCTTAAAAAAATAAAAAATACAATTAACAACGCTAACAATATATGTATATAATAGAAATTACAGATAAATAGACTGACTACCCGCTGAAACAAAGTGGAAGGTTCTAAAAAATCAAAAAGAAAATACCCATACTTCTATTTCTCAAATTTCATTCTCGGTCAGTATCATTCCAAAAGATGTAGTGAAAATCATTAAGATATATAAAACTATATTAAGCAATTTTATATCTAAATTTATATTATTTGAATTTCAATTTTTAGATAAGTAGTTAAGAAAATTATCTGACTAAACTTTTAAAAAACTTGTTTTTAATTTAGCGAATGACAATGTAAACAGTAAAATTTAAATGTGTATAATTATAGTTGTTTTATTATTGAATGAGCCTCGAGATCCTTATATATGTGTGCGTGTGTGTAAAGATAAACATAGTAATAAATTTTTACTTTTAAATTTTACTAGGAGCACTGAAACTAAGTGGTTGAAATAACTCCTAAAATAATATAATAAAAGGAAGAAGGGGCGTGGGAGCCTGAGAGCGCCACCTGTTGCTCCTCCCGATATTTTAGCGCCTTCAAATTGACCTGGTTACCTCAGTGCCTTGGCGACCTCTTTAGTACTTCTCCGGAATTATTCGTAAGAGATCTAATAAAAATAAAAACAAATAACTGATGGCGTTTTATAGCATTCTTTTGCCACAGGTTATGGCCCCTTGTCTATCTTGAGGAATTGAATTTGAAGTCATAATCATCCGTTACAATGATTTTTTAATATTTGTAATGAAATAAACAACTGTATATTACATAATAAATTCAGTAAATTTGATCTTAGTTAAAATAAAGTGTTACAGGCGTGTAGAGCAACTACCCCTTGGTAGCACTCTAATGACATATTGCATTAGCTGGTCTCGTGGTCATCTTCTTTTCAGGCGCCTCGGAGGATTGTCAAGAATGGAAGAGTAGAAACTAGGGGGTTTGAGTGGTTAGGGAGTTTATAATGGCAGGAGGGATTTTTTTATGCCGGCAGATATATTTGACAACAGACCCACATAAAAACGTACACGGAACCAAATTCCTTCATGTTGATAACGTAAAAGCGCGTGAAAATTAACGATTCGGAGAATGTAAAGATTTTTTTTCCTTCCATGCGTGAATAAAGATTCTCTATATTCAGTTATTCAGATTTTATTTTCTAAGTTACACAGTACAGCGCCTGCAATATTTGAATCTTACTAAATTTGCAAGACTGTTAAATGTTCCGGGCTGAGTATCACGCAGCGCCTTTACATTAAGAAATCAACTCTACCTGTCCCTCTCTTCTTACCTATAGTACACCAGGGCCTTTTTCTTTTCACTCAAAGAAATAAAAATATTGTTTCTTTACTTTAATTGTGGTACAAGTGACAAACAAAAAATATTTTTATTTTAATATTTTAAATGATCCGCTACCTTGTACTAAATCTGGACAAACGACTAACCTGGAATCCTCACACAAGACTGAAAAGACAGGAAACTGCACGCTGATTCCGATTATTACAGCACTTACTAGACAAACGGTCTAACCTCCAACTCATTACAAAAGACTGATCTACATGACAATAATAAGGCCCATCTGGACATACGGAGTTGAGCTTTGGGGGTCCACTAAACCTTCGAATTCCTCTCGTATCCACTCTTTACAATCCAAAATCCTTCGTAAAACCCTCAATACTCCTTATTTTGTTACTAATAAAACCATCGATAAAGACCTAAATGTTCCTTATTCCTTCCATAATAAACTCCCAAACCACCCAAACCCACTCGTTTCTGACCTTGCTTCCTCTTCCATTCCTGGCAATCCTCTGAGGCGCCTGAAAAGAAGATGGCCTCGTGACCTTATATTGTAAACTGTTTTTAGAGTTCTACTACTTGGTAGTTTCTCTACATCCTGTATCATATCATTATGTCATTATGATCAAATTTACTGGTTGTATTTTTTTATACAGTTGTAAATATCAATAAATAAAAAAAAAAAAAACTTTTTCTGCTTAAGTCTCTCTTAACAGGCTTTTCTAATGATAGTAAGGTCATCACAGAGTAAAGCAAGTCCAATGACAGCCTGTAGAATTTGTCAAATACAAAAATTAAAAAAAAAACCTACAGTACGGAAGTATAAAGATCATGTCAGTGGGATAACAACATTGATAACTGATTAAATTGTTTTTAATCATTTACAAAAGGCATTATGGCACAATAGCACTTCAGTGAAAGTCGTAGACCAACCAAAAAATTTCATTTAAAAATATAAAGCTAGATATGGAGAATATTCTATTGGGACAGAGCGACGGCCACTGGCAGTTACGTGAAGCAATTACTGTGCAGCAGAGCGGACCAATCTCATCAGAGCAAGGGGCGGCCGATAGAGCCAATGCTCCCATGTCGAGTGAGTCCGCTTATTACAGCCTTAGCTATATCCCCATCTTCGATGGCTTAGCTACTTTTTCTTTAACTTTAATTTTTTTTTTTTTTTTGTTAGAATCTAAAAAAGTCAAACTAAAGATATTTACAGGATGAGTAGGGGTACAATGAGTAGGGACTGACAACAATTAATGGAGGGTTTGTTTACGGAGATTGAAGTCCAGTAAAATGGACAAAAACCTTAATATAATTTCTTCATATTTAATGTTTAACTCCTCCTCCCCCCACCACCCCAATATTTAAAACGTTAAAATATTATTACCAACTTGGAGATAGTCCTCGTAGTGGTCAAGAAAAATAAAGAAATATAAACATTATTTGTTTCTAATCTAAACGATAATCGATACTTATTATTTTATTTCTTACTATTGATACTTATACGTATTATTATAAGAACTCAAGTGCTGGCAGCCCTAATGTCTTTCGCAATCGTTTTAGTTGAGAAATAGATACAACAATATTTGTATTTCTTTGAGTGACAAGGAAAAGTAAATAAACAAAAAAATTTAAAAAAAAGAAGGTAAAATTGGCTATATGAAGAAATAAATTAGGAAAGTTTACTTATAGTATGACGAAAATATTATCCTCTAATTTATTAGGAAAGAATAATTGGATCAATTAGTTAAAGTAATTGACTGAAACGAACATATGAGGGAGTTATGTGCGTGTACTATTTTACTTTATTATAGAATATATA
>NW_027116588.1:0-1515 GCF_000696795.3 Halyomorpha halys | reverse complement strand
TGTGTGTGTGTGTGTGTGTGTGTGTGTGTGTGTGTGTGTGTGTTTAAATATGTACACATATATATTTAATAATATGAATTATCTATTTGTATCCTTTAGTTGCTCTTTAGTGTTAATGTTCCTTTCTCTTTTCATTATCTCTTCATATTAGGTATCATATTGTACATATCACGTTGCATAGTTTTATATTTATTATATATTTTAGTCTTTTTTATATTTTGTATTGTATTCTTATTTTTAATCAAGTTTGGTTAATACTTCTTACTAATTTACTAACTCATTATTAATAATTTATTAGTAGTAAATTCGTATAATTATTACTGCATAAGTAATTTCATTCATTTATTTATTTCATTTTCATTTTAATATTTCTTTATATTCTCATAATTTAATTATTAATTTTATCGTTAGAAATCAATCTATATTGTACAGGTCTAGATTATAAACCGTATTATAGTATACATCATACTACTCAAAGAATTAAAAGTGTAAATAAAACTTATTTTATTTTATATTTATTATGTATGTATCGACCGATAGATAACATACACGAAACTTTTGTTTGTCAAAGCAGAGTACAGTGTTGTATGAGTCCAAAATTAACTCTGAAACGCATTTCTGGCGGTCCTAAAGCGAATAACAAGCAGCGGATAAGTTCGATGAAGTAATGGATTAAGAAATTTTGGGTTTTCTTTTGATATTGCCCTATAAATCGTTAACAATTGGACCAACAGAAAAAGTTATAATTCAAATTATTACAGAACACTTAATTATGTGCCGATTGAGTTATTTAACGTAATAAGCTGTACAAGTACCGATGTCATAATGTTGCTAATCTGATTACATAAGAACTTCATAGCACATCACAGCTCCTATTGGATCCCAACAAACAACTATATCACTTGACTGCATTATTACGTTATGGTTCTCATTCGACGAACCATTAGGAATTGTTCATAAACGAAAAATCAAAAGTAAGCACTAAAAATTCGCTATTTGTTGTTTTACCAAAATAATTAGCAGGACATATATACTATATACTGAGAAGAAATGTCTCCAAAGTAAAGTTATATATTGTAACTTTCTTCAAGAGCAGAACAGGAAATGAAAAACCAACACAATCCAAAATAGATTCAGTTAGTATCGCAATAATTCTCATTTTCACTTAATTGAGTTAAAGTATTGGACAAAAAATAAAACCCTTGTTCTTGGATTTTGATGACGTACTGGTCATGTCAAATGTCATTTTAATAACAAAGTACCCGTCCTCATATTGTTAGTTTCTTTTATGATCTAAATAAAAAAAAATAGATACTCTGACCAATGACGCAGTTATTAGACAAATCAGTTCTCAACAATTACGATCAGAATTCTCATTACATCTCCTTCCATAATTTTTTTATATATATTCTACTTTCACTGCTTACTTCATTGTATTTTATTTATATTGTGCTTGCTTACATTGTCTTTTATTAATATTGTGTTTACTTATATTGTTAAACAATGCTTATATAT
>NW_027116587.1:0-4476 GCF_000696795.3 Halyomorpha halys | reverse complement strand
TACGTTACTAGCTTATATCAACTTAGCTGTATCCAATTTTTAAACCTACAGGTATTTAATTATAATTCTGTTTATAAATATAAATTAAAGATAATTTAAAATATGTTATGAAAGAATTCATATTTAAGAAAGAACAAATTTACAATTTTTTTTTTTTCAATAATGGCTTAAAATAGCTCCTTTTCACACAGAAGTTTATTGTTACCTATTTTCATTTATGAACGTGATGTTCACACCACATGACTTCAATACTACCACTTTCTTTGAACAAAATGGATTTAAACATCCTCATTATACTTTTCCACATATTTACTGAAAAGATATTTTCGATCTTACCTAATCTTTTTAAAGCATGTGTTATAGATTCTTTTGGTTGTAGATAATTAAGTATTTTTTTATAAAGTTGCATTACATCAACTGCTTCAGGCATTTCTTCCAGATTTTCTGTATCCTTTGGAACAGACACTTCTGACTGCTTTACCTTTAAACAGAGTTTTTATAATTAATTAAAAACATTATTCAAGCAGCCTAAGAATAACATTACAAATGCAGAGTAATATTAATTAATATTACATATAGGAAAACGTTTTGTACCTCTGACATACTGATTAAGGCTAAAGGCCATAGCACCATTCCTGATCTCTTCTTAAGGAAAAAAACAGCATGATTTTTAATGAAAAATATGTTGTTGTTTTTTTAATGATAAGAACGGTGTAAAATGGATTTAAATTATTCAATTTTTTTTGTTTAAATTTAAAAATAAAATCTTAAATTTTGAAAACAAAATTTTATACATCAAAGTAATGCTGCCGCCAATAAAACAATAAAAGCTTCTTTAAATTTCTCAACATAGCATAGCTGATGATTACCACTATCACCAGAAAGTGTTAGTAATATCATTACATTAGTGATCCAAAAATTCCAAATAAGGAACAGTCTACTTTATCTAAAGTTAATTACTTTAACTAAAAATAATAAAAAAAATTAAGTTAACCTTGATCCAGTCAATATTTTCCAACCAATTATCACGAATTAGTTTCTCTTTTTTCCAATGATACATTCCATTAGCATCAAAGTGCCCTTCCTCCAGTTCTTCATTCATGTTAAATGGTGTAAATTGAACTCCTTCCTCCAAGCCAACATTTCCTTCCTCTTGTCCTAACGGAAAAAGAAACAAAAAGATGATGAAAAATACTAAATTGGTAAAAAATGACAAACAAAATTAGTATATGAGGCATTCAGTTATAAAACTGAATTTTTTAATGAATTTAAGTATTGAACATCACCAGCTTCTTTAAGGCTGATTTTATAAAATGTTGAATTTTTAGGAAAATTGTTCTCTTAAGAGAATAATGTCATCTTTTACAACCGAACATATTAATATATATATGTGTGTGTGTGTGGTCCTTCTCAGTAAAAATCAGGCTATTTGACTGTTTTAATGTTTATTAAAAACAACCCCATACCATACCAAAATTATAAGAAGATAACGCTACTAAAATTGGAAGTCGATAGCTGCAATCTAATTAAAGCAGTAATGATAATAGAATATAATAACCCACAGCAATAGAACACTGTGTATAAGTGAATATACACCAACCCGCCACAATGGAGTAAAGTTTTGAAACTGTCACTATGAATCTACAAGCAGTTAATAGAATGACAACAGATCAACTCTTCTTCAATTAATTTTAGGATACAGCGAGATAGGAAAAAAGACTATAATATTTTTGTTTCCTTGAATTAATATCATTAAAAAGAAATTGGGGGACAGATACAACTTTATTTGTGAGGGAAATAAAATTCAACTTCAAAATATTAATTTATTGAGACAAAGAAATAGTAAAATAAAAACGCTAGGTCTCTTGAATACATACTTGATGAAGAAAGATAAAATTAACCACATCATGAAAGTAGTACAAAAAGATATATGTGATATAAAATATTTTGTTTAAATGACAACATACCTTCAATGTCTTCATCTTTCAAGGCATACCGATCAGATTCATCATCTTCATCTTCTTCGTCTGAATCAAGAGAATTTTTATTAATCGGTTTGTTTTGCGTCGGGATTTTGGGTCCCGCTACATCTTCCATTTCAGAGTATTTTCGTTTAGACATCTTATAACAATATCTAGAGAACCACAAAGCACAACAATGCACAAACTCACGTTTCAAACAGCCCAGGTTACGCGTCACGACGGATAACAGTTGTTACCTTCCATAATCAGTTCATTGGTTTCGTTAATCGTTCTAAACAGTGTTGGTGTTTACATTTTACTAAATTTATATTCTTCGCTGTAATGAAATATTACTTTATGGCTTCGATACTGTTGTCATAATGACGGATCCTGTTATTGTTAACAGTTTAACTTGCGAAATATTAACTTTCAGAGATGTGGAAGAAGTGAGTATTTGTTTATGTTTATTTCTTTTACCCCTTTTATCTCATAGATATCTTTCCTTTTATCAATTTTAGTTATTTTGGTAATGAGATATCTTTCTAAAAGCTTGTCATTTGAACAATGGCATATAAATTACCATTTTCATATTAACAATGTCAAACTAGATTCTTCATAGTTCAATTGTTAGTCATTTACTTTTTTATTTTCCAAGAATTAGATTTCTTTGATTTTTATACATCTTTAAAATTAGATTATTTTTACCTAACATATTTTTAATTTGTTATCTGTGAGGTCAAAGAAGAATCATACTAAGTATAAACTTATTCTTAATATATATTGAGATTTCAACTTCACTTGCAGTCCTTCGTCAATGCTAAGCAAAACAACAACCACAAAGACACAAAGTGTATATCTATGAAAATATAATAATGAAGCTAGATAATATTATTATGTTTGATAAGGGTTTAAACCAGATCTGGTATTTTGTTCAAACCACTGGACAAAATGAATATTAGGAGGTACTTGTGTAGGTAATGGGCAACCACAAGGACTGTCATTGGCAGATATTAGAAATGCTGCACCGAGTAAAAATAAATATTCAAAATAAGTAAAGTTTTTTATAATAAAATAGTTGACTGGGACTGGATCGAAGCTCAAAACTCGTTATAGTAAATCATATACTAAATCTTTAAAGAATAAAGAAATTGAAAATTATTGTAACTTTGAATTATGCCAGAACTAAAGAATTATATATTGTACTATTTTCTTATCTATTGTTTTTGTTTTTTTTATTATATTCTGTTTGGTATATGTATGCTGTAAATTGAAATTGCATGGTTGAGCCATAAACTCTTCAGTAAAATAACACTAAAATCACTGTTTTGTTTTATTTTTCATAAAGAAGGAAAAAAATAGAAAGACTTTTTTTTTTTTATTTTGTCCGGTTGCTAAGTATTTATTGATTTTGTCTATCATGAACAAAATCAAACATATAGGTATATATAATAAAAAATGATGCCAATATAACAATTAATCTTATTTTTGAAGAAATATTTCATGTCTTATTCTTTTCTTTATTTTTATTTTCATAATTCAGAAATGTTATATTATAATTTTCACGGTAGTATACTTTTATACCATCATGATTGTTATCTTGTTTTTACTTAGCCCTGATAAAGTTCCAAAATTTAGGTTGAAATTGCACACATTAAACGGTTTTAGTTCACTTTCAACTATCTTTAGACATGGCTGTTCTCTCTTATAAAAATGAGAAAATGGATGATTATCATTATCAGTTACAATCTGACACTACTTAGTGACTCATTTCTATCCAATTTAGGATAAATATACTTCTCATTCATATAATATATATGATACGTATATATGATATTTTCTTCCTATGATTTATATAATATTTCTCCTATCTTAATTACTTGTTGATATTTTTCAGATTACTATTGGTAGAAATGCAGCATCTTCAATTGATATACCTTCGCCTGTTATATCCAGAACACAATGTGTTATAAAACCCAATGAAAATAATGAATGGTTTTTGACTGATTTAGTGAGTATTTTAAAAAATAAATTTTAGTATCATTAGTTAAAAATTGTATAGTTAGTCTAGTCAATGAATGTCCGAGAGTTTAATGTGGGGAGCATTCAACTACTGAAATCTAAGGGTAAGCAGGAAATGAACATTTGAGAAGTCACCATAGCAACTTTAAGTCAGAAGTGGCACTAGTCCAAATCAGGCCTGTCCAGAAAGAAATTTTTTTGTGGTGAATCCACGGAGTGAATCTGGCTAGAACAGGTTGGCAGGTTAGTAACCTGTAAGATAACCGCTTTGGATGTCAGAAATAGCCAGACAGGGGTAAAAAAGTTATTTTCTGTACAAAATTATACTTTGGTTTTTTTGTTATTAATGATTTCCAACAGTAACTAGTGTGTTGGCTATTTACAATTAAAGGGGTATATATCTCTGATCCCATGAACTAACTTTTTGATATCTATTTGTGCTTGCTATGACAGTACAATATCATACTAGGGGTATTCATGATGTTGTGTTAAATGT
>NW_027116586.1:4564-6641 GCF_000696795.3 Halyomorpha halys | reverse complement strand
TTGAATTATTGATTGAATGCTAACTTGAGGCAAACTGATGAGTAAGATTTGAAGAATGACTCAGCAAGCCAAAACGAAAGAGCGAGATTATGATCCGTCATTAGGACATCTATGCCAGTGGAGCTGGTGGAACCCGAACAAGGGCTGAAGGGGGGCCGCGCGCGACCCTGAACCTGGCCATTAGAAAGGGGAAGGGTTGCTTCACAAACAGGTCCTCTGTCTTTCATAACCGTATCATTATCGTCCACCACCTGACGAAATAGGGCTCTTCTTCTCGAAGGGCACGCGGCTCATTTATTCCAACACTTTTCCTCATAGTGAAATATTTAAATGCGTATCCATAAGAACTTTATTGTTATAAATAAATAGATAATGTTGATTTATAACATGATAACCAACATCTTTTGATGAAAGGTGTATTGCCTGAAGGTCAACTATGCGTAATTCTTCTTAACCTTAATTACATTATTTTTAAGAAAATACTCAGTTATCTATGCAATTTTGTGTATGTCCCATTCTGGAGCTTGACCTATTCAATCCTTACAAACCGTATCTCTAGATTTAGAAGAAAGTAGAGAGGGACGATTTTGGTCTATTCTTCCCTTCATTTGGTTACCAACTTTCCAGATTTTTATATTATCTATATATTTATTACTTTTTATATTTATCGATTCTTTGTATTAAATTTGTCATTTTTTTATTTCATTGAAACCGGCCAGCAAGGACCACGCGAATATCATTTTCGGTTTATCCTCACACCTTCTGCCTTCCTTCTACACCAATACCCTTTCATCCTCCTGGACTGTTCCTTCTCGCTCTTCCCCAGTCCATCTCTCCCTCATCTCTCCTTCTTCCCACAAGAACCCCAACCTCTTTTAGTTTATTCCCGAAATGCTCACTATCCAAGCAGCCTTCACCCGTTATTCTGTTCCTCTTTCACTTGTTTTACATACCCCCCTATACTTTTCTAGCTGCACACGTGGTTGAAGTCTCTCATTTAGTCTTTCATTTTTCATTCTGACCATGTGCCCGTAAAATCTCAGTCTGCTGGTCCTGATGACTGTTTCCAGTTCTTCCAAATTCCTGTTTAGTTCCTCATTGGGTTTTCTCCTATACTGAGTTATTTTGGGTCCATAAATCCTCCTGAGAATTTTCCTCTCAATCTTCAGGACACTCTCCAGGCTCGGAAGGTTGACTGTTTCCTTACCATACAGTATCACTGGCCTTACTGCTGTACTGTAGTGTCTTATTTTTGGTATCATTTTATTATTATTAATTTTATATTTATTTATTTTATTTTAATCTTTGTATGCATGTGTTAGAGTGTTTTTACAAATATTAATTGATTGTCAATGATTACGACCACGTTGGGTTTTCTGTATGTTTACATAATTTTTATACTTTTTACTTAAATTTACTTTAATGTGTGATGGAAAAAAAAAAAAAAATCTTTTTAATTGAAATAATAGAAAAATTAAACACATTTAAAGAACGATAAAAAGCTTGAAAAAAAATTAAAATTTGTAAGGGAAGAAATAATAAAGAGTAAAAATAAATAAATCATCTATAACCTTTGGACATAATGCGGGAATGTTTATAATGTGGCAATTAAAAAAAAAAAATGATACTGTGACTATTTATATTAATAGGATTAAAAAAATTGTAGAAGAAATATTACTAGTCATAAGTATGCTGTGTATAAGGGAACCCACTCAACACATTTTTGATAAAGAGTTTTCTCTCTTCTCTCTAAATTGGTTGACGGAATTCTGCATATTAATATATCACACCTTCAGATAGATAATATCGCTATTCTGAAAAGGCGAGAGCGCATATTAAAGTTTTTTTCGTAAAGTGAATAGGAATAATATATCATATCATTCATATTTCAATTATTAATTATTATGAGAGATAGTTGACCGTGGATGACGTACTAGGAGATGATGGTTGGGGGTGCGGTCAAAGTGAAACACAAATAAGTTGGTGTAGCTTATTTAATTGTGTCAACGTTTCGGCTAGAGTTTCTAGCCTTCATCAGGGCTAATAACAGAACAAGATAACAACCAATAAGTATAGA
>NW_027116586.1:0-429 GCF_000696795.3 Halyomorpha halys | reverse complement strand
CCACTACTCCTACGATGATAAAGTTTAAAAAAAGATAAATACTACTTTATACTACATTAAACTAGCTTTAATTTGAGTGCTAATAGACATCTATATGTCACATAATTTCTGTGATATAAATAAATTATAATAAAATATAAACTATTAATCTTTCAGTAAATTTCGAGAACCATTGGACGTAAATAGCTCTATTAGGGCTGATATTTCAGCAAATTTACTCTATTTAAAATAATGTTCTCTTTGGTTTTCCAGTGTTGTTGATAATTATAAAGATATTGAGCTCCGAATGTAAAATTAATTTTTTTTTTTACGTTTTAATATAGCGGCCATTTTTTATTCCTCCTACCTATGCTTGGCAAACTCATTAATTTTGACCAGTAATTACTTATAGTTTTCTTTAAAGTTATCAATAATTGGTGTGAAATAACT
>NW_027116585.1:0-1381 GCF_000696795.3 Halyomorpha halys | reverse complement strand
TTTATTATTATTTTATTAATTTATTTTTTCATACACATAGTTCATTTTCTTTATCCTTCTGTTTGAATATATTTTAAGAGAGATTTTATTTGTTTTTATTGTACTTTTTTTCATTTATTTATTTATTTTTCATTCTTATTTATTTTATTTTAGTATGAATGTGATCATACATCACTATAACCTATTGCCCACAATAGTGTGCCAGATTGTAATATCTATCAGTTAAATTTTTTTTTTTAATAAAAAAAAAGTGTTGTGATGTATTTCCAATACAATATGAATGAATCAAATTGAATTATTTGAATGGAATTTTTTTTTTAATAATTGATAGCTTAGTAAAATTTTCGTGAAAACGAGCTTTTAGATGTATTCCTGACCATAAGGTGTTTTTTTTTAAAATTTATTTATTTTCTTTAAAATTAAATAATAATTGTTCGGATGGGTATTGAAATTCATTTAAGTATTTATAGAGAGTATCCAATTTTAATATCAGCTTCATTGGTATTGTTTAACATTTCTGATAATTCAAAGTAAAAAATTCCGTGAGAATGACCCTTATATGAAGAAGAAACAAAAAATCTATTATTGGAACTAACTAAGAAGTTAAAGCTCTAAAAACTATATATTTTTTAAGTTGTGCCAAGCGGGGGATGGTTGAATAGAAAGTTGCCAACAGATGCGGAGGTTGGCCTAGACCGAGTCCTTTTTTCTGGCTGGGCTCAGGCTGGTTATTGATCATGCTCAAGTATTAACTGGAACACTAGCCCCTGTTTTCCTGGGACCCTCTGATGAATCTCCACTCCAGGCTACACCTCTTCCACCCTAATGGAAAATTATTTCATAGCCGAGATATTCAATTAGATGTTGTGAATTTACCACCTTTGCATTGCAGATACCAAGAACAATAATTTTCTTTTCTTTCGACGATGAACCATACTTCGAATAGTCCATATTAACGCACAACGAGATTTTAATTTCAAATTTTATTAGACTATTGCAACATTTACTAGATAAACGGTCTAAATTGCCAATACATTACAAAAGACTGATCTACATGACTATTATAAGGCCTATCTGGACATACGGAGTTGAGCTTTGGGGCCCTACTAAACCATAAAATTCCTCCAGAATCCAATCCTTACAGTCCAAAATCCTTCGTAAAATCCTTAATGCTCCTTACTTTGTCACAAATAAAATCATCCATCAGGACCTCAATGTTCCATAAACTTCTCAACCACCCAAATCCACTTGTTTCTAACCTGGCTTCTCCTTCATTACCTAATAATCCTCCTAAGTGTCTGAAAAGAAGATGGCCTCGAGATCTTCTCCTCTAGAAATGTTATTGGAGTTCTATCAGTGGGTAGATTCTACACATGTTTTT
>NW_027116584.1:2822-3379 GCF_000696795.3 Halyomorpha halys | reverse complement strand
TCCCTCTGTCAGAGAATATTGCGATTATGAAGTAGAGAAGGGATAAGATCTAACACTTTTGAACTGCTGTAACATACTTACTTTATTGGATTCAGTACATCTCTTTATATACATAGCATCAGCTGATCTTCTAAGTCAGCTGACAACGAAGTAGCAGCTGACTCAGACCGTAACTCCCTCCCACCAGTTTAGAACAATACTCGTAAACTAATACTACACTTATTATAATACTAATATATATAGTAACCATAATACTATATATATGATTAAATAAGTTATTAGGCAGGATTAAATAAGTTACTTCAAGTCATTTGTGTTATATGTTGGTGTGTGTTGTTTTAAAGAATCTATCAAATGCTAAGAAATAAAAATAGAAGGAATCTAAATAGGGAAAACTTCTAAGGGGATCCAAGCATATGAGTCGGGTTCGGGGTGCTAGACAAAAAATAAATAAAATACAAAAGAAAAAACTATAGAGTTCAAAAACTATTTTGAAATGTATATTTGCTTTTATTTTATTAGTTCTAAATTTTATTTATTTTATTTTATTCTTGTTT
>NW_027116584.1:0-872 GCF_000696795.3 Halyomorpha halys | reverse complement strand
TTTTGTAAATATTATTTTTTAGTATACCATTCATTGTATACAATTCTTTAGTGTGAATTTATATGTATCAAATTCATTTATAAGTTTCTATAGTAAAAAAAAATGTAAAATATATAGCAGACTTTTCATCCAATGACTTTCATTCCAGAATTAATTTATCCTCTCGTTGAAGTTACGTCCAAGTTAGTTAACACTCCCTCTGTCAGAGAATATTGCGATTATGAAGTAGTATACAATTGTCACGTTGAAGCGTAAAAAATAAAAGTCTTATGATATATTACATTTCTTTGATATTCCTCTAGATCACCAATGAATAAAACAAAATTTATCTTTTAATTTTTTTCTATATTTTGGTAGAAATAATCTGTATTCCTGAAAAAGTATTTTATTTAAACTTTATTTCTATGGATTTTATAGAAAGGCGTCCGTTATTAAATTGTTATTTTTATTTTTTTATAAAATAAAATCAGGTATCATTTTTATTAGATTAGTTTGATGAGCTTTAAACAACCAGTACAATATTTTAGAAATTAAAAAAATAACAGGAATAATTATAAAAGTCAAAGCTGTGAATTTTACCTTGTTCCTCAGTTCTAATATATTCCCTTAGCTATATATTTGAAGTTTCATATCATAATAATAAAAACCCACATTAATAACAATAATACAAAAACAAACCCGTTTGGTAATTAAAAAGTCATTTTACAGATTAAAATAAAATCCTTCCTCCACCCCCTCCCCTCTAAAAAATAACTAATAAGTTTTAGACTGTGGTATATTGATTCGAAACCACTTAATATTTTTCTTTATCATCATATTGCACAGAAATATATACTATCATCCTCCAATCGTCCACCATCTTGAATAAAATG
>NW_027116583.1:0-3676 GCF_000696795.3 Halyomorpha halys | reverse complement strand
GTCATTAGTGGCTTGAATAATAATTAGAATTAGTAATTGACCTTAATATTTTCAATTTCAATAATCATAACAAACATCTTGCGGGTCATTAGTGGCTTGAATAATAATTAGAATTAGTAATTGACCTTAATATTTTCAATTTCAATAATCATTAAAACGAAAATATTTACCTGCTTACTGTGTTTGAATATTCTTGTGCATATTTTTCATTTATTCATCTTTAATAATTTCTCTTTCATTTCTTGAATTAATCTTTTTCCGGTATAATACAGGTTTTAAGAAACTTGTCATATTTAATCATAGGTATAAACTTCATCTTTTTCTTTTTGCTAAACAAATTATATCCATTACATCATTTTCTTACAGATTCTTTAACCATACGTTAATGAAATTTCCTTTACAATTATTAGTCTGAAAAGAAACAATGTTGATTTCGATAATTAGTTAATTTGAAAGGGGATTGAATAACAGTTACCAATTGTAACCATCTCGAAATGTAACCAAGTGATAAAGAATAAAATTCATTAAAGACTGGTTATTTTGAAATAAACAAGTTTATCAACTAATTTAAGGTTTTTTTTATTAATACCAGATCGACCTGGTGGACCTAACATGGTTAATATAACTGTTACATTTTTTAAACTATCGATTATGGAGGGGGTTATTGTCTCGTACAAAAGACACCCCTAATTATATACAACATTATAAATAAATAAAAAATCAGATAACATAAATAGATGAAAATATTATTTCTTAATAACAGAGAAAAGGAAAGTTAATTACAAAAATAACGACATTCATAGATCTAAAAAAAAAAAAAGATTTAAACTCAAAACAATATTAAAGTGTGAATGGGTACAGGAAAGATATAATAATATTGTATAGGATATATTAATAATTATATTAATATAGTAGAGTACTTTTTGGGGGGTTTTATAAGGTCCAGCCTTATAAATGTTTTCTTTGTTAAACTTTTTGTACTTAATTTTTGAGCTAAAACAGCTGAATGGGAAGAACTGGTTAAAAATGAAAATTTTTAGATATTTATCTTTATTTCTATACCGATAACGCTGTATATACATCATCAACCGTGACTCACGAATATACGTTTAAGGTTTGAACTTAGATCTTTTTTTTTTTTACCACACCCGGATATGATCAGCGATTCTTCTTACATCATATGTAAATTTTAAATTAATCCATTTCCATATAAAATACTATGCAAATGTTCATGTCCTCCTTTTGCAAGTGACTTAGGTTAGTTAATTAGCAAGAGCAAGTTCCGAACACGCCGCTTCAAAGAACTTCAACGATACGGTATGTCACGAATACCGATTAGAATTAAACTTGTCTCGGTCATATGATTGGGGGTTACGATAATTAATGTTACTTCCAGAATATATCACGAGAATTTTTTTTTTCTACGAAGTGGAATGCTAGTTTATCTAAAACAGAGATCTTTAAAATAATAATAAACATTTTTTTTTTCTTTAAGGCAATCCAAGGCGAAGCTTATAGTTGCCTTGTTATCTATAGGTGACGACCTATTCTAACCACGGTTGAGAGATCTCTAGTTAATGAAAAAAGTCAACCCCCAAGACCGGATTCGAACTGGCACCGCCCGCAGATCTCAGAAGGATAGGCTTATAGGGCACCTAACTCTTGAGCTACAGGTGGCCCAAAAAAAAAGCGGGGAAGTTTGGTGTACCTCTGAGTCAAGAATCGTATGTGAATAGTATAAGGAGTTTCAACGAGAAAAAAAAATGTTGTATGCCGTTATCGGCATCTAAATATGAAAGATTATTTTATATAAACTAAATATTAAGCACTAATATAAATTAGTTTTAATAGTAATTAATTTATATAATACATAACTATATAGTTAATGTAGGATAACGGTGACGGATATAACCCACATCCGTTCAGCTTAAAGGGCTTTGAAACTGGGATAGAGAAAATACGGTGGAATAAAGATCCATTTATGCACAACCACGAAGGATACTCGGACAAGTTTTAGAATGTTTTCCGACGCTTTCCAAATGATCTGTTTGTTTGGATTCCAAGCTTTTCCAGGAACGACTCCAATGTCACAACATTATCCTTGAACCGATAACTTTTTTCCAGGTTATTTTTTTTTCGGTATTTAAAATATCTTTAAACTTTATTATTTAAATATTAAGTCTATATTAAAGAGATATATTCACTAATTTCTGTGTTTTTACACTGCTACCCAGATAGATATTCAATATTAGTTTATGATTGTTTAAAATTGAATTGTTTGCTCAAATAAGCTTACATTATAAATATTTTTTCCATTAATTAATAGAAAAAATATATTTTACAGTTATTGACGTGGTGTGGGTGTAAAAGACTTCATAAAAAGATTTCAATTTTCCTAAAATTTAGTTGTACTCAGGATGAACTAATTACATATTTTCCTTACGTATTACATCATTAGATGATTCAATAGTTCTAATTAAATGTTTTATTATTTTAAGAATATCCAGTATTTCGCCCAATAAGTAGCATTATCATCAACCACTTTGAACTCATTTCATTCTTGGAAAATATTGTGTCCTGAAAGAAAATACAGATAAACATATATTCTATTCATGTTTCTATATAAACATCTATTCTATTAATCTATCTATTTATATCTCATTAAAAATAAATAAAACGGAAACTTTGCTGTTTTGTTTTGATTGGTTAACTCGTATTCTGAATTCTCACTCATTTTATCAGAAACAATTTTCATTTATTACATTGATTATATCTTAGTACTGTTTTTTATGTACTCATTCGACCTTAATTTTGATTTTAATATAATATGAAAACTTCATATTGTAAAAAAAATACAAATTGTTGGTATAATTGCGCTATTTTCAATTTTTAGCCACTTTCTTCACTCTGGACTTTTTTGGTAAAAAATTGAGTATGTTTAATGTTTCTAAATTTAACTATTTTTTTTTCTTGATTCTCCTCTTGCAGAATTAAATAAATGTTTCAAAGTCCTCGCTAGTTTGGAGTTTTAGGCTCGTTTGTATATAAAATAAAAATAATCGAGGAGGAATGTTAGTTTGTTATGTACACTGACACCTTCATACCTATCTTCCAACATACTCTTAACATCGTAAATCCCAAATCTTTATATCATTTTTTAAAATTCATTTAGTGAAATTTACAGCTATATAGAATAAGTAAATGTGATGCTGGTTATATAACAATGGCATGATACAGTTTCGTGGAGAAGATACTCTTCAGTAGAACTGTATGTACCACATAAATATTAAAGGAAAAAAGAGACTTGAAAAAATTGTCATATTCAGAAAAAAATAAATACGTATCGAACAAAACGTTGGTTAAGATAAGATGTGACCAGATCGATGCGTTGATTATTTTTTTTTTATAATTATAAAATCTTATTGATTTTTCCGTACTTAATGGCATTTAGTTTATTTATTCGTCGAAATTTGAAATTGAATTAGTACAACATAAATATATATAAAATAAATGTGATGCAGTGATCAGTAAAAAAGACATTTTGAAAGAATTCTTAAAGTTAGAAAAAAATTAAATACGTATCCAACAAAACGATGGTTAAGACGAAACGAAGTCCGATCAATGGACTATTTCGTTTTTTTTAATCCTATAAAAATCGTATTGATTTTTTCGTACT
>NW_027116582.1:0-1301 GCF_000696795.3 Halyomorpha halys | reverse complement strand
TTTTTTATTGAATCATGTATATATATGTAATGTATATTTGTATAGATATTGTAAGATATAGTTGTATTAACAACTATTTTGGAAGATAGTTTTTAGGAACTGGCTGACTTCAAATGATTCAAACTTTATCTAGTTTCCTATTTTGGTAATAGTGAGGTTTATTAAATATGGGAGTATAGATTCTTCTTTCATCATCTTTCACTTCTGACGTGTCATCAGCAAAGTCATTGAAGTTAAATTGAAGTCAAAAAATCAGGAATAAAGAAGAGGATTCAATACATAATGTGACGACTTCCTCTACTACTAGGATCCTCTTTTTCTTTCGTATCAGATTTAGGAGCCGAAGTATCGTTTATTTTCTCGCTATCATTTTCCGTGGTTATTTCCGGGGTTATTTTATCCTGCCTTCCCAAGCTTGGTTTACACAGTTGTATTTTCTTCTAGCTCCTCTTTTAGAGATTTCATCCTCTTCTTCTTTTTGATAATTTTGATCTTATAGAAGATGAACGTTACATCCCTTGGAGTAACTCCATAAAATATTTCTGATCGTGCAATGAAGCACTGTCTCAGGAAGTAGCTTTATATGAACTTAATAATGGTAGTTGAAGCATAGATAAGGGCATGTCTCTAAGCCCTCATTGAGGTAGCTCTTCTCCTTAAAACCGACTGAGGTGCTAGGGCATGATACCCTATGCACTAAAGAACTAAATCATTAATAAATTACTAGCACTGGTATTAAGGAGTACGACCTGGTGGGGAAAATGGTATATTAGATTAGGGACATGAAACATCACATGATTTGTCATAATTTTTTTTAAAATTTAAATAATTATAATTTAAAATTACTCTTACATTTATTTCATATAAGTCTTTAAATTAATATTTTGACTATGTCACTTAAAGGGAATCAAACAGGAATGCCATGAAATCTCGAATTATTCAACATATGCTTAACAAACTCATTAACTATGAATTAATTCGTAAATATAATACCCCCCTATGGAAAACCACGTCAGGAAACGCCCGATGTACTTATGAACATTGCGCGAGGCCACGGTCTGTCTCAACAATTAAAAAAAAAGATATGTATTTTGTTGATATTAGTTTTTTATACATACTAGTTTGTTATATATATATATATATAAGTTAAGTATTGGCGAAAGCACAATGTCAAAAAATAGAAGAAGGAAAAAGATCTAACTCGCTTGAACTGCTGTAAAATACTAATCTATTTGCGGAGCCTGTCCGTCTATATATATACAGTCGGTCAGCTGTTCTCGATCAGCTGATATGGACCTGTC
>NW_027116581.1:3225-3614 GCF_000696795.3 Halyomorpha halys | reverse complement strand
TAAATAAATTAAAAACAAAATCAATCAATGAGTTACAGCATCCTTATACATTTATAAAGATCTTAATTTCAATAATAATAATATCAAGTCATATCACTACAATATGGTGTTCCATTATTTACTATTATTTATTATTATTATTATTTTTTATCAGCTGAGTATGTTAAATAATACTGTTCTCTCGGAATACTGAAAGTACATATGCTACACTTAAATTTAGGTTCGATTATGTAAAATTGGTTACAAACCGTAGTTTTTATGTAATATTTACTATAGGTTCTTAGTTTAATAATATTTTGTATTTTAAAGGGTTATCTATTTGTCGTTAAGCACGGTTGTATATTGGGTTCAAATACGATATTTATGATCAAATATATCATAAAAATTGA
>NW_027116581.1:0-1120 GCF_000696795.3 Halyomorpha halys | reverse complement strand
TAATTTATTATAAACTAAAAATTAACACTTTGTAAATAAATTAAAAACAAAATCAATCAATGAGTTACAGCATCCTTATACATTTATAAAGATCTCAATTTCAATAATAATAATATCAAGTCATATCACTACAATATGGTGTTCCATTATTTACTATTATTTATTATTATTATTATTATTTTTTATCAGCTTAATTGTATTGCGAGATAATACTTTGTGGCTTTGTTGCGGTATCTTATAATAATGTTTTTATTTTTTTTTTTTAAGTATTGATTTGATTTAATAACGTTCGAATTTTGGCAATGAATTAAACTAAAAATAAGTTTTTTTCTCTTGTTGACTCTGGAAAGAGTTTTAGAGTTTGCCAAGACCTGTAATATTGGTTTCTGTCGCGGCACTCGAGATTACCATAACAAACATTGAACCGATGTACTCGATAGCCTATCTGCATATTATATAGCTACTAAGGGGGCCACTTGTGGTAAGAGCTTCCACAATAAGTTTTAATGTATTCACGTGACAAGGTAAGGGAAGGAGCACTCGAAACATCCATCCAGTCTTAATGAAAACTCACTCAACCCTATGGCCGGCCCTTCATGCTTTGTCAGTTTGATATTCAATAATTATTTACTGGAGCGAAGCGTGTGTGATGAAGAAATAGACAAGAATAAAATTTCTACCTTAAATCATTAATGAGGGCAACCCAGGGACGTTGCTATAACTCATTGCAGTGGAAGGGTAAAATCTAAAACATACTAGAGGGAAGTGTTTTTTAATTTTGCCCTTTTCCTAAACATTTTTAAAAAATGGACTATCTAAATAGCGTTTATAAATAATTTTAGTTAAAAAATACACAAAGAGGTTATTTGTTAGGTTTTACCACGATTTTCGCAGTTTGAAGTTAGTTCTCAAATTGTTCATCGGATTTTCAAATTATTGGAAGGGAGGGGATAATGCCCCATGCCTCTCCATAATACATCGTTAAGATACTGTCTTATACATCTACTACCCTCAACTTCTTGACATGACTAATTTGGCGCCCTAACACAAACGTCAGGCAAACGCTCTGAGTGACAATAACAGAACTGATAAATATAGAATTTATAACAGGATGTCCTGC
>NW_027116580.1:41144-60441 GCF_000696795.3 Halyomorpha halys | reverse complement strand
ATATATAGTCTCTCTTTTCCACAAATTATTGATATGATCCTTATGAACACTGGAACAAACCCGACGTTCACTAGAGCAGTAAGATCATCTATCATCGATTTGACGTTTTTGAGTGGTCGCCTGCAACGGATCGCAACTTGGAAGGTTTGTGGATTTTATACAAACAGTGATCGCCAGGCCATATTGATTGCACTGGATTTGCCTACAAGAAAGTACAGTTGTCGATAGAGAACCAATGGCTGGAACGCGAAAACTTTTGATGGTGCGTCATTCACTTTAATGCTATAGGATGAATGTGAATTGAAAGGGTCAGCCGAGGAAAAGACGCGTATACTGATCTCTTTTATATCTGGGACTTGTGATGCAGCTTTGATCCGTTCAAAGCCTGGCAAACATCATGAAGCAGCTCCCCTCGAGATCGAATGCAGTGTCAGCACACTATTCCCTGAACAGGCAAATACTATCGAAGCAATAGACAATATATATACAACGGATTTTTCACAAATCATGCAGGAAGAGATAGAGGACATCGTCTCAAACCTTCAACACGGTAGGGCACCAGGATTAGACGTCATTCCAAATGTGGGTCTGAAGATGTCTCTGGAAATGGCCAGTTTTTTTCATCGACCTCTCACAGTTTGCCACAGATCAACTTGTATACAATAGAAATGAACTTTTATATGATACTTCAACACTTTCTGTGAAAAACCCAGTGTTCTTTTTACTTTTGCCCATTTAAAATAGTTTCCCTTTAAGTGTTGAAGTGTGATATACAAATTCATTTTTATTGTATACAAGTTGCTCTGTGGCAAACTGTGAATATATCGATTGTTGATCACAAGCCATTTGTAACGGCCAGTAATCTTTTGTTTAGCATTCAGGTTGTAGTTGCCAAGCCTTTTTTATGTTCACTTATTTGTGCTCACTACAGTAAGAACGTTTTATGTTGTACTACCGTAACAAATAAAACAGTAAAAACATTTATTTGTGTGTCTACCACACCCGTTCAATAGGTTATGGGCCCAGACAGTTTGCGAATTAAAATTTGTTCAGTAGTATTTGTTCGAGTTCAAATACTTCGTGAAGTAAAAACAGTTAAAGTTCGTTTGCAGTACAACAGTAACATCTTAAAATGGATCTCAACAATTTCAATGAAATAAATCTGTTTGAGCCACTAATTGGATCTGAGAACTTCCAAATGTGAAAACTCAAGGTCAAACATCTTCTTAAAAGTCAACGGGTTGTTTGAGATTATTTCTAAAGATTTTGAGCCTCCTAGAGACCAACAAAGTAAAGACTATGAGGTATTTGTACTAAATGATGCTAAAGCCCAAACGTTAATAGCAACAACAGTGAATCAGAGAGCATTAACTCATATTTTGAGTTGTATGCCAAATAATGTAACCATTTAAGAGGGAAATATATTTTTGGTGGCGGAGTAGACAAGAAACATCAGATGTAGAAGTAACGAGGATTTAGAAGTAAAGGTCAGAAAGAAAGGATATTTGTGTGTAAATGGATTGGAAACTTGAAGAGATGGTAGATATAACATGAGTAATAGCGATTTTTATAGGAATGAAACAAGGAATATAACAATTTATATACAAGGAATATAACAATTTATATACAAGAAATATAACAGTCTATGGATGGAGGAAAGAATCACCTTAACTTGGCCTGAAGATGAAAAATAGTCGAGAGCCTGAAGATGCTGAATAAAAATCTTCCAAATGCAGTTTTACCCACCCTTGAATCCCATTAAAAGGACACTGCATATCGCACATTCATAACCGAAATGGAGGAAAACTATGGAGGTTTCAAGCAGCTTACTTATAGGCAGTGAAGGGAGATGATAATATCTAGGATGAAGAGATTTGGGAGTTGTTTGAATAAGGGATATGAGAGCTGTTTGTAGACGAGAGAGTTAAAGCACCAACTTTTACTGCCTTCTGACTACAGCTGAACAGGGGTTATTTCTGTGGCGTTCCCACGAAATGAGAGCCTGACCCCCCCCCCCCTCTCCCCTCTATGATTAGAATAGGGTAAACCTGAATATTTTCTGACTGTACCCCTTGAGTTTTTTATATTTATTTTTTCTTTCCAAGTCTTGGTTTTATTATTTATATCGACAGCAAAGGCTAGAGGAATAGTTTAGTAGTTCTATGAGCAGTTTTTGTAAATTATTCTTAGTCAGGAAACATTCATAAGGCCAAAGGGATGTCAGGTTTTTCCAGCCAAACCACCTTTCTAATCATTGCCACCTAATCACCACCATCTAATCATTTCTTAACCATCTTTCAATTTCCTTGTTATCACTGCTTACTATGATATTTATATAAATTGGAATGATTTTTGTTATCTTACAGCAGATTCATGGAGAATATACACTGCTCTAAAAGAATTAAGCCATAGATTGAAAGATATAATAATATGTATTTTCTATGATATATTTACTTATAAGTACTTAAATTAGTGATTTCACTGTTCTGTAGAAAAGTGGTAGAACAGGCTGGTTCTCTGCACAAACAAATTTAGCCAACTTGTCATCTTGCTCATTACCATCTATGCCAACATGGCCTCTATTATAACTAGTACATATCGATTAAGTTGATGTTAGAAATAAGTTTGAGATTAATACATATATATATAAAAAAAAAAAAAGACAAATTTGCTTACATTTCAAATACGGAACATCTAACTTTATATTTTCTTACATACATTTTCGATGACTGATATTACTTTTTCTGGCTTGACATACAGCATCAGACCTTTAAGCCATACCAGACCTTCTAATGGGTTTAACAGAAGAATGAATTATTTTTATAAGAAATCTTCCATGTTCATCACGAAATTCTTCTTTTCGATTAAATTCATTGCTAAAAGAAAGCCTTCTATAATTATTAATAGGAGAAAATTATAGAAGACCTTCCATAATAAAGTTCTAATATCTGTCTTTGAGATGTAATATAAAGTTTACCATTTGTTGTGCATTATTATGATTGAAAAAAAAAATGGAATGACACAAGCATTTCAAATATATAAATCTGATTTAAAAAAATTGAAAAGATAAATCTACGGTTCCAGTTTTATTTCAACTCACAGTCGCATAGTGACAAATCTAAACGTGAATTATCTAAATGCACGGTTTTAAACAGATACAGATTGTAAACTATTACTCCAAGTTAAAAGAAAACAGTGCCCAAACTCAGAAGGATCTATCAGATTCAAGAAATTTTGGCAAAAAACACAAACTAGTTTAGCACCTTGTTTCAATACGTAAGTAGAACATGATATTTGATTTAACAGTCCTTGTAACTTACAAAAAAGAGCTATCTAGGCTTAGTAAATAAGAATTTCAATTTCAAAAAGATGAAGCGCTACAAACAAAAGAAAGGTTTGTGAGGCTTTTAGAACGTAGTGAGGTTTAGTAATTTGAAGTGCAAGAACAATTTTCTATTGGGCAGCAAATTAAAAATAAATAATTCACTTATTCTGATAGTTTGTTAACGGGAGCAAGCTGAGGGCATGCCATCCTTACATTTGAAATATAAATAAAAACCCCTATTGAATTCCATCTCTAGTTGGTAAAAACTTAATATCGAGCTCTGAATGAAAAATGAGCCAAAATTAGGTTTTTCAGTTCTTTAATCGCCATTTAGTAATTTTGTTACATCAACATCATCATTTTCAGCGGGAAATGTGTAAATTGATACTATACATTAAGATTTCTGTTACAATATTTAAAATAAAATCAAGATGATGATCACAAAAAACAATTCATAAGCTTAAATGTTTCTCGACTTGTAGTATGTCAAAAAAATACCAGAGACGAACAAAAAATTAGAACCCCGTCTACCCCGTCTGGGGATCAGTTAAAGCCAAAAAGCTACATCTGTTCTACTACAACCTCAACCTCGTTTTTAAGTGTTGATTCTAGAATTGAGATGGTAACCGAGAGAAGATAAATAAAACAGAGATTCCTAATCTTTATTTCCTCATACATCTCTATCTACGACCGCCGGCACATTAAGAGAAGTAAACCTTACCCCAAGAATGCTTAAATAATTGGATTAATAATGAACAATGGTACATATAATCCACCCCTTCTCCGGCTCTCAGCACCAGAGGAGCATGGATGAGCTATTAAAGAAAAGGAATTTCATCGAGAGCACACCAATTTCAATATCGATCCTTAAATTCTTACTAGGACTTTAATAATTCAACTAATTCATAAGTTGGTGGCTCAAATATATCCCGTGAATATTTTTAAAAATCTTTGAGCCCAAAATAGGGATTTCTTTTGTCATTATTATAATTTAATACTCTCCACTTGTTGTTTGTTCCTACGGAACAAGAACAGGGCGCTTTGAAACCCTAATGTTAAACGTTTTTTAAAACTTGAACCTAACTGGAATACATTACAGAAAATAAGGTTAGATATCAAATGCAAATGTTCTCGGAGTGGTCAACTTGTAATATTTAATATTCATTGAGTAATCAAATCATATTTTCATTTAAAAAGAATCTAGTTTTATATATTTTTTTTTCATAATTGTAAACTACTCATAAAAGTAATACAAACATATTGTCTAAATAAGGTATAAACACTCATATAATATAAAAGATAATAATACTAAAATAAATAGCTTATAAAAACTAATAAATAAAAAAGAGGTACCATTCTTGTTCTGTGTTTTTTTTTACCTTTGCAACTTCTCTCCTTTGCTAAACGATTCTTGTATAATTTTTTCCTCCCCTGCATATTCACTTTCCTGGTTTGAAACAAGTGGTTCTAATTCAGCTGTTCCTGTTTTGTTAAAAAATAAGTTTAAATGACCATATTATTCTATGTCAATATTATATAATTATATAATAATTACAATTGTAGCCTTTTCAAAATTCACTAACTTGAAGTTCTGTTCAATAATGCCCAGTGCTGGATGGTGCGAAAGGACCAATATATATTTGGTATATAAAAATAGTAATGGCAACTGGGCTCATGACTACCAGTCAGCTAAACCAGCCCCCTTTGTGCCAATTATCAAATATAAACTTAAGAATATTGAGTGTATAGTTAGACTGATTAGCATTATTAAATATTGCTTGACTAAGCTACATTTCTACATCCTGAATAAAAAGTCAATCACAAATAATAATATCTCAATTGGAAAAGAATTTTGAAATGCATTTTTATAGTAATGGAACTAAATATCATTAGGATCGCTGGTTTTCAACTCGTAAAAGATCCGTAAAATTGTTTTTGACCACCTTTTAGTAATTATTATTTCCAACTTAATAAATTTTAATAAAAACACATAAAAGTCATCGAATATATCTTTTCTATCTCGTTCAATGAAATTTGATATCAAAACCCTCGTTTATTTGGCAGCTTTTTTATGTACTATGTTGGAAATTGAGGTTAACCACTCCGAAGGCTTGAAAAGTAATTGTTTAAATAATAGACAATGCTCTTCTGGTTGATCTAATCTTAGCCAGTTTCAAGCCTTTTAAGCACATAGTTTTTTATTTTCCACCTTTACAATATTACAAAATATCGCCTATTTCAAATATTGCCAATATACCTCTCCAAATATTGTATTTTTTCTTAGCACTATAGCTTTCGGAAAGTTCCATACATTTTTTGGTGAAATTTATTTATGCATTAAAAAAAATTGTATGCTTTGAGAAAGGAACCTTTTATGAATTAGGTTGAAAAATTAATAAATTTGGACACGTTGATTTACCAAAATAAAACTTTTAGTGGTTTCTTGTTAATAAAATGATAGTAATAAAAATAAAAACTCATCAGCTTTATGTCGCGCCAAAGCTGTTGAGTTTTTATTTTTTATATTTTAACTATTTCCAATAGGCAGTTTGATTCCTGTCTGATATTTTTTTAAAATGTAATATCAAAATTTTCACAGTCAAGTCGTTATATTATTATATTATATTTGGCAATGTAATTTCTGAAATCTAGTTTAGACACTCTTTAAACCTTTTTTTTTTCACCGTAAGGTTCATACACTCATACATTAAAAAAAATTTACATTGTTATTTTCTGTATGAATGTAATATAAATTATTGAGATGGCTATCATGTTCATTTTGATGTTCTGTTGGAAAAGATTAGAAAACCATTTTCTGTTTTGGTAAGGTATTACTATTGTCATAATTAGTAGCCTATTTGCTAGGGGTTTTATTGTTTTTTTTCAGGAAGATTTATCCTTTTGTTGTAGTAGATTCTGTCGATTAGTCGATTTTTTGGATAAGAATTGTCTTTTATATATTATCGATGGTGGTTAGAAACATTGTGTCCTGGTTCATAATAAAATAGAAAGTAGTACTATTAGAGTTATTACTTGGCACAATGTGGATCACTTATACATTTTAACTCCTGTATTTCTTAATCGTCCCCGTTATTGAACAAAAAGTATTAGTGCTTGTGATTTGTTGTTTGTTTACTTGTGTTCATGAACCAATAGTATTGACTATAGTTTTGATTATAAAACGAAGAAACGAAGAACCTGGAGAATGACATCTTTCAGATCATTGTAAAAAAACATTTTCACCGAATTGAGGGTTTACAATATTTACCTTTCCTCCCTCGTTATATCTACATTTTCGTTAGTTTTTTTTTTAATCTGTTCATTTGACAATTGAGTAGGTAAAATTGATTGTGGAATTCAGTTGTTGGGTAATGAGAAGAGTAATTTAATAATCCATTGCTGTCATTTGTATTTTGGGTCCATTCTGCAATTATTTTACTTTCTTCATAATTAACAACTATGTCTAAAGATCTTTTGAATTATGTCTGCGTTTTTTTTTTCTCTGTGGATCTAATTCTTTTACGATGGCTGTTGAGAAGGTTTAATATCTATCCCTGATTATTTTTCATTGTCATATTTATTATATTGTCCGTATGTTTTTTTGCTAAAACATGTTTAGTTATAGCTTCACCTAATATCGTTGTCAAAACATTATCTAAGTATATTTTAGTAAAGAGCTCATCAATCAGTAATGCATACAACTGCTTATAGAAATTCCAGGTGTTTGAAGAAATTGGTGACATTTTATACATAATACAATGCCATTTATGAATTTATTTTTATCTTTAATTTTCGTTTTATTTATTTTTTTATGCGGTGCTGGTAGACTAACAAACCCGTGACCAGTCAACTGTTGAGTAAGATAAGATTCCACCTCACTATGGATGTGAGCTTTCCGCTATGTGCAGACTCCCAAGGCTATTGCCATTTAATGAGAGTTACTTTACGCTGTTCTTATCTTGAAACGCGAGAACTTCGTATATAATACCCATTTCTCTTGTCAATAAGAAGTTGAACAGGATGCATCCTGGCTATCACGCACACCGATTCATAGGAAACTGTACGCAAAGCACTTACCACCCTTTAATGAAACCCTACGATACTCCGACACCATTTTTCTCCTGTATCATTACGTGAGCATTGCTTCTTTCCAAATTGTAGCTCCATACGACAGACTTGAGGGGATAACATTAGCAAGAAGCCTTCTGTAACTCTCTTTGCGACCAAGGTTCGGTATAAGGCGTGACAAGAACAATATATTGGCTTGCTTTATGCTAGTCATGTGTCTATTCTAATCAAAAATATAATCATTCGCTTAAAGCTTAATTTAGGTAAATCGTTGTGTTAATTATAGTTATATTTATTGATTTTTTCAACCTGAATTCCAAGAAATGAAATGAAATTATAAATAAATCATTTTGCAAGAGAAATTTCACCAACAAATTTTCTTTTTTTTTTTTTTTTTAAGTTATTCGATACTTGCTTGTCAAGTTTCATTAAACCTATATACTTATCTGAAAACATAATACCCCCAGTATTAATAAAATAAAATTTACACAAGAATAAAGAATCGGTGCGATAATTTTGATCAAGAGTATATTTAGGATTCGATTTTTAAAAAAGTGTTTTATGAACAAATACCTCTGTATTCACACTGTTATCGTTGCAAAGCATCAGTCATATAGAATTTAAACTTTTTGTTTTATTATATATCTATTAAATTTAACAAGTATTTAATAGTAAAAAAAAAAGTAGCTTAGAAAGGAACAGTTTTCACATAAAGGGAAATGTCAATTTTTCTCATTACTTTCTCTTCATTTTGAATGAAATGATTGGAATTGGAAGCTGTCTATTCCATATTTCATTATTGTGGAGACTATTTAAATATTTAAATGTGCGTAATAGAGAATGAACAAATGTGGCTGTTATGAAAACGGTCATATTAAATCATGACTCTTTTTATGATTTTTAAATTCTACTGCCTGGTTTATCCATTATGCCTCCCATCTCACTATTATTACTTTTTCAATTATTATTCTTCTCTTGCTACCGTTCCTTTCATGCTACAGATAAAACAAAAGTGCAATTCCAACTCACTTATGGCATGAATTTTTCAAGATATGTGATAAACTAAAGGAAAGAGTAATATCAAATTTTAGTTAACAAGTTTTGAAAAATATTCAATTAGAGAATGAATGTGACAGAAAATATGAATATATGTTGTTGTGATGAATGAAAGTATTTGTATTGAAGATATGAAGCGGTATTGAAGTTAAGTACCGCCTAGTTTATCAGCTTGTAGGATCCGCTTTTTGTGAACAGGTGCGGGTGGTTGGGTCGGGTTCGAACTAGCAGCTGGTCTAATCGCACCCATACTCAGAGATTTTCTTGGTGGACCACTGCTCTCCTCTTCTTTTCCCCTCTTGCCTCGTGGCCAAGCAAATTGGAGACGGTATTCAGTACTTATTCTTGATATGGCACTCTTCAGTCCACCACCATCGCAGCTTTCAAGGGGGAAATTCGATATCTATAAAACACCAATGAAAATGAAATGATTGTTCATCAAAAAATTTCACATTGATCACTTTTTATAAAGTCGATAATTTATAGCATACATAAATTTTATTGCTTCTGTATCAGTGAATCACAAAAGACACAGACCTTAAACCGGCTAACAAAATATAAATTGACATTTTACCATTTGCACTTGTCAGGTATGAAATATTCACTGGCCTCTAACTTAAATATAGGAAAGAGAATGATGATAGGCATTCTGGCTCAAATGTAGTGTACTCGTATTAAAAATGCTCCTCATATTCATTTTAATATCATTCCTTATGTATGGACGGAATTGAATTGATTTCTTACTTAAGACCTTTTGGAAGAGATAGGTACGGAAGCTTATGCGACATGTTCTCAGACGACCAAAAATACTGCTATGAATTACAGGGTTTCCGTCTGGTTTTTACAACAGAGTGGTAGTTATTAGCTTTAGCTCCACCTAACAAGTTAAATTCCACCTATTTGGTTCCATATCATTAGAGATAAAGACATATTTTTAATCAAAATGGAATCGGAAAGTCCAAGTTATCAATCTTCGGACAGCTGATTTATTTCGTTTTAAGATGCATTTAATGGACTGATCAGTTTCACAATTGGCCAGTACTTACTATAAATTTGATATATTTGATGTTCGTGGCCGAAAAGAGAAGATATTTAGTTCTCTATGAAGAAAATAATATATCAATATATATATCAACCAGTGAAAAAGAACAATAGCTTTTTATTTATTGAAAGAACTCCACCTCTCTTTTTAGCGGATGATTTTCGTCATTCTGAACCCTCATCTTCTTTACCCAGTCATCACAATTTTTTGTTACATAGGGAGTTAGAGTGAAAGCATTGGTAATATCCACCATCCCTCTTTACGTTGCAAAGCTTCAGACAGCTTCTTTCAATGTAGGAGAACATCAATCAAATTTTGATAAGGAACTAATTAGCAAACTAAGTTTACGGTGAATGAATACTTTTTATCTTAGCCTTGGCAAGCCGAATTTGGTCCATGCCATAGCAAGCCAAAACCGAGTTGGTTTTAATTTAGGTTTTTACCATTGGTAGCAGAACTTTGGCGCACATGTACATCTCAAATGAAATCGCTCTGACAAGTGCAAATCTATTAGTTTTCAAGAGTTTTTATTTTGAAACTATTGTATAAATTTATAGAATGAGAACTACTCGTAAATTTTTTTATAATTCATCAATATATTTAGATAAACAAAATATTTTCTTTCTGAATTTGAACTAATAATTAATAATTTTAATATTAGAAGGTAAAAAAACCGTAATAGAATTTGAAAATGGCAGCGATAGTTCAATGCATGTTAAGATTTAATATGAAAAATGTCTCCTGTTTCTGGACCCAATTCAATTTTTGAAGAGGTGTTTATAGTTGGCCGTAAATTGATATGAGGAAATGGTCGGCGTTGCGCTCAGCAAAAAAAAAAAAAAAAAAACTATTTATTCATGCCGACGTTTCGACCTAAATTTCAGCTCGAAACGTCGTTACAAATAATCAGTTTTTTTTTGGTTTATTTGTTGACCGCACCACCCGATCATCTTCTCCACAAATTCGATTTGTCTTAATCACTTAACAGCAAGATCAAACTAATTATTTGTAAATAGTTTTACTCCATAACATTTAGTATAAATTGCAGCTTTTCAAATATTCCAAGTTTGAAAGCCAAGCATCTATACTGCAAAGCATATTTGAGCATTGAAACGTTTGATGAGTGTGTTAATGAATCCTCAAAACTTCCGTCGATGAATCCTTGACAAATAAGTGATGTTGATATTAGTTTCTACTGAATTACATACAATCGTAACATTCAGTAGAGAAATGGATTTGGATTCAGTTTTCTGCCAATCCTGGGGTCAACGTCAAATATATGCACGTTCAATGACGGTCAATAGGGAAAAGGTTGAAATTTATTTCATTGAGTATGTTGGTATATCTTGCTGCAATATAATATAAGTCGTATATTTTTGTTAAAAATAGATTTAAGGTTGTCATCTTTCACCCACCTAGAATTAGTTCTAAAAAAAAAAAAAAAATGGTAGAAGCATGTTAATTGAATACCTAAGCTAACCTACAGGCGCCTCAACACGAATAAATCCTTTCTTATAAGTGTTAAAAGTTTACTATGTGGGAAATTAATTTTTTTTTTTTAATATTCCGATATAATTAATTCAAAACTATAGCAACCCAATTGAAATATTTTTATTGTTAAATCAGTCTATAAATCTTTTAGGGAGAAGGGGAAGGATTATTCCAAGTTTTATTGTAAAGTATGACATATATACATAATTTTCTGTACACTAATTATGTGTGGGTCATTCCACGTTAATTTTACATACTTTTGAAACTTAGCACAACTCAGATTATCTTCAAATTTCGGACAGATGTATAAGTATAGGTTTGTAATAATGTGAAATTTTATTGAGATATGTCTGCTCATTTTTGAGTTACAGAGCTTTTATTTAAATCCTCATAAACGGACTAAACAACAGAGAACAACAAGTTTTGAAATTTCTGCGTAAATTTACCCAATTTAGCGATTCCTGAGGATATTCTTGGAAATATCAGGAGAAAAGATCAGTCAAAGAAGGACAAGATTAGCTTAAGGTGCCTCATAGGACTATATAAAGGACACTGACAGTTGAATAAATATATCTTTAATATGAAATTGACAACAGAGAGAGCAATGAGCACGTTCTGAAGAGAGGATGATGAGATGCATTGGCTGCGACATCATTCCTCATTTATACACGAGATCGTATCGTGGATCCCAACGGTTCATCCATACACGATATTTAAATTTGTAAAGGCACCCGGCCTGTTTAGAACAGAATAAAGGACAGTATACAATTGACCCGGTGCAAACATGCCAGATTCGAAAATTAAAAAAAAGTGAACTAATCTAAACCTCAAGCTTAGTGTTACATGGAATATACAGCAAAATGACACATTTTCCATATTTATAGCTAAATCTGGGAACCTTCCACTTAACTGTTCTCTAATTCAAAAAAGAGTAAACAAATCTCACTAAAATTTTATACCTATACAACATGTGTGCAAGGTTTGAAGAAAATTTGTGACAGTAAGGTTGAACACACTTTCATTTGACAGGGAAAGAGTTATGAAGGAGGTACAGTTAGGTAGCTCTGCAAAGTGTTTATTCGCATAATTCAGTCATTACATAAACATGAGCTAAAGTATAGTGCTTTAATCACAAATAATCCTGTAAGTTAAACAATTTTTTAATAAAATTATTTCCGGTTTATAGCTCTTCATAACTACTTAGAGAAAAAAGCCGAGTTATTAAAAAAATAAATAAGAAAGAAATGCACAATCGCATATAAGTGAATGGAAACATACTGAGAAAATGCTACCAAGGAATCGTTTATTCGTTAATATATTACTAATAATTAAAAATTTATATTTTGTACAACTATTACCTGTTGTAAACGGATTTATTCTTATAATTAAATAATTATGCATCCAGGCAATCAGTATTCCTTAATTGTTTAAGATTATACGTTACTAATTTTATTTTAATTAAAATAATTTTTATTTTCGTATGATAAATTATTATTTATCGATTTAGAAAAAAAAATTACTTTTTCATTTTTTAAAAATAATTTTACTGCATAAATCAAATCTATATTTTTAACCCTTAGTAGGGCGCGGTCAAGGATTCTCAAAAATCAGGGCGCGGTGAGCCTGCAGGCACACGACACATAAAAATTCGTAAAGTCCCTAAATTGCCGTATTTAATTTAACCAAAAATTACCGATCATCTTCAGGATGTAGACAATTAGGAAAAAATATAAAATAAATTTAAAACATTTCCTGTTATTTATTTAGGTATAGAAAACAAAAAACTTGGTTATGAATATAAATCAAAATAGGACCTTTTATCCTCGAAAAAAAATTCAAAAAGAGATCAGACACGAAGTTCAAATGTGTGGAGACAGAAATTAGTAGGATTCACCATCCATCAAAGCCGATGAAGGATCGCAAGAACAGGCTGAAAAGCATCTTGCCTAGAGTGGTTTCGCATGAGGGGCAAATTCCTTGGTTGCATTTCACACAGGAGTAGTTCGTGAGCCGATGTATTCCTATTTCCAACATGCAATCATAACATCTGGACCGCTTTTGGAGGTGGAGAGGGGTTAATTTTGGACGATCATCAGGCGGAAGGGATTTTTAGACGCATTTTCAAGGAGGTGTGAAGGCCGGATTTCAGCTGGCTTCTTCGCTGAACCTATCCGATACACAGTTCATGTGACAATTCTTTGGGGAAAACTATTCTTGGAATTCATTCCAATTGATTCCCGAGGTGAATAACCAAGGAATTGATCCCTCCCAAGTTCAACATAATGTAGAGAACATTCATTGGCCATCGATGTGTATTTTTCACGTTGTATGTGTACGCATATTTGGTTAGCAGTGTCATCTCCAGTTTTATGAGCATTATAATACGTTATGACCTCAGGTTTTTTTTTCTCTAGTACTTTTATTAATGGCTTTGGTTGCGAGCACAGAAGAAACCAGGAGTACGCAATTATCCTTGCATGTGACGTAGGTTGGCAACACTTTTTGGTCGTTAAAATCAAAAAGGCCGGAATATTGTGGTCTCCCTATAGAATATCCCTATCAAAAAATACTGAAATAACGATTGAAGAATAAAAAAAAAATTAAGAGGGGTGATGAACCTGAAAGACACACCAGAAAGGCGCGGTGAGCCTGACAGGCACATGATCCCCTTTCATAAACGGTAATGGTACCTGACGAACATGACTTAAACACAAGTATCGAAAAACAGTGAAGTGCTTGAATTTACTATCTAAAGTGAAAAATATTGACCTTAGGTTTGTAACGTAATTGGGCGTGGTGAGCCTCTCAGATCAAAACACGTGTGACGCCCTTTCTTCACGGCAGGAGATGAACTGACTGGGCGGGTTGGAGCCACCCCACGAAGTTAGGAAACTACTGGGAGGTAGGGGTCACACTCGGCGCCTTTTTTGGAAGAAATATAAAAAAAACCGAATCCTGTGCCTGTCAGATCAGCCGCGCCTGATGCAGCGTTTAACTAGTCATTGAATTTTTTTACATTTTCAAATACAGTTTTATTGAATGTCCATATCTTATCGGCTCAAATATGGTACACATTGCATGGAAGTAAAAGTGCTAAATACATATGGATTTTAAATGTTTTCAACAACCAAAATTACTTTGTAAAGCTATCCGTGGACACTTGGCATGAATTTTAGAAAGAGGAAAATTAGGAAAGAAGGAATTATAACCACTCCATCTTGAGGACACAGTATTCTTGCATCTTTAATAAGCAATAACAGATGTTATGTTCTCATCGTTAGAATCACTTGTAATGAATCTCCACTAAACTCAACTCAAGTTAATTTTGACAATTTACCTTATTCAACTTAAATTTGTTTATGGTAGGATACACAAAATAAAGTTTTGTGAATTTTGCTAAAATAGCATATCGATTTAGTAACGAGTATTCGGAAGATTATTTTGTGGAAAACAAATAAATAATTTAATTATCTTTTATTTATTTCGACCATTAAAAATCGAAATAGAGCTAAAAATAAGAATAACATTAAAAATAGATTACATATTGGCCGACATTTCAACAAAAATTAACTAGCGATTTGAAAAAAAATGTTTTCGAGATATTTCAATCCTGACTCACAAATCTGAGAAGTGTGTGTGTTTTTTTTTTTTTTGTTTTTTTACGAGGGTTAGTGGAAATCTTCAAAGAGAGTGTGTGGGATTTTTACCCACTAAAACCACCGCCCTACACCTGTTCATTCCTCTCCACGGGACCGCCGCTAGACATTACTTCATGGAGGGAAATGGCTGAGTGCCGCCTCGCATTCTTCCCATTGTGTGTGTGTGTGTGTGTTTTTTTCCGTGTCTGGGGTTCTTACTAGGCATTACTTCATGGAGAGAAATGGCTGAGTGCCGCCTTATTATTTTCTTCGCATCATTTTCATTGCCTCCTAGCCATCTCTTCCGCTCTCAACCTCTTAAGAACGGCTGTGGTGGGTGAATCCCTTCACTGCGTTCCAACGCTGGTCTGAGCGCAGCTTATGGTTCTCGATAGTCAGGCATTAAGGGCGTTCTGCTGTGCTGTCCAGTTTGAATCAGTATTGGTATGCTCTAAAGCATCCATGCCCTGTCAACAGTTGGGTTATGTAAAAATTCACTTCCCCATGCCGGCGACCATACCACAAGCCCACATCGGGTATTAACCTGCCAGTTCACCTCCCAGAATCTGCAGCCTACCAACGCTGTTGCCACTGATCGATGGTTATTTTTCGCTCTTTTTCTCTGCAAAAGTGTAAGCGTCGTCCATAGTGCCTGCTTCTTTCTTCAACAAGGAGTTCAACAGGCGGCATTCGGGCTATCACATGTGTTTTTTTTTTACCAGGGTCGGTGGAAATCTTCAAAACTTCAGAGGGATTTTTTGGTTTTTGTTTATCCTCTAAAACCACCGCCCTTCACCTGTTCATTCCTCTCCACAGGACTGCAGCTAGATATTATTTCATGGGGGAAAACATTCTTCTTCTCTGGAAACATGAGATAGTCGTCCATAGTGCCTGCTTCTTTCTTCAACAAGGAGTTCCATAGGTGGCATTCTGGCTATCACGCACACCACCTTATAGGAAACAGTCCAAAAAACAGTTACTGTCCTTAGGGAAACTACAATAAACGGAAACCATCTGTCGCCTATGTGATTTGGTAGCCACAGCTTCTTTCCAAATTGGGGCTGCATATAACATCATTGAGAAGACAGCAGTAGTAAGAAGTCTTCTGCGACATTCAGTCTTCACTAGGACCTCCAACGTTTGTCATAAAGCGTAAAGGTTGCTACTTTAACAGATTTGGTGCTGATATATTCCGTGTGAACATTAAAGCAGAGTTGTGCATCGATCATGACTCATAGGTATTTTAAGCAAGACTGGGAAAGAATTTCCTGCCTACCTACTGTGACAGTGAAGGACTCAGTTTGCTTCCTACAAGTTACTAGGAGAATCGGTCTTATGAACTGAAAGTTGTAGGCCAACAAAAGACAAAAGACCTCGGACCGTAACAAAAGCCTGGTTATTGATTTAGCCTCATCTTCTTCCAAGTATTTCTCTGCCACTACAACTGCAACCTCATCTGCGAATCCCACAACTGTGGCTCCCTCCGGCATTCTCAATTTGAAGTCGTACTTGCGTCCTACAACGTCCTACTACCGAGCTCTGTGGGACACCACCAGTCACCTCGTATCTCATTTGGCCAATGTCTGAATGATGAAACAGAACTCTATTTTTGAAGCAGTCTGTGAGAACTCTCATAAGATACACTGGCACCGCCGTAGTCCGTAGGGCATCTATTATACAGATCCATCTTGCAGTGTTAAAAGCATTCTTAACATCTAGAGTGATGATTGCAGCATAATACTTAGTACCTCTCCTCCACCTTGCTTCTGCAATAGCTGTACGGGCTATCTCAGCTACCAATTCAACAGCATCTATTGTGGATCGCTCTTTACGAAATCCGTATTGAGCCCTTGAGCGTCCATTGACTCCCTCCGTAAACTCTTGTAGCCTGAGGGAAAGGATTTTCTCAAATGCCATGCCCACAGTATCCAATAAACAAATTGGACGATAGGTTGATGGGTCTTCCAGTCTTCCCTTACTCTTTAGAATAAGTACGAGGCCCTCTTTCTTTAAGGTTTCGGAATTGAGCCTTCTCGAATGCAAGAATTGAAGAGATCGATGAAAAGATCATGCCGTTTCCTGAGAGCCATCTTCAAAGCCACATTGGAATTCCATCCAAACCCGTTTACCTTGTCATGTTGTAGGTCCGAGGCAATGTCTTCTTTCTCTTCCTGCGTGAAAATGTGGAAAATCCGTTGTATACGTATGTCTATACATTCAATAGTATTCACCTGTTCCGGGAATAGTGTTCTGACAATGTTGTCTACAATATTTGATCTTGTGGGGAGCTGCACCGTGCCCTTTCATAGTTTCTTAAGGACTATTTTGAACTCTTCTTGAAGTACAGAAAATTCTGGAAGAGCGAGACGTCTCGCGAAGATCAGCAATAGTATCAATTCAGCAATAACTCATTTACCAATTATCAATAACCATTCACTAAGGAATGATGTTTGCCAGGCTTTGAAAGGGTCGTAGCTGCATCAGCACAAACTACAGATATTAAAGAGGTAAGTATATGGGCCTTTTCCCCGGCTGACTCCTTCAATTCACATTCACTTTAATGCAAGGATTAAAGTGAATGAAGAATCATTCAATAGTTTTTGTGTTCTAGCTATTGGTTATCCATCGACAACTCTTCTTTCTTGTAGGCGTATCGAGGGTAATCGATATAGCCTGCTGATCACTGTTTGTATAAAATCCACAAAACTTCCAGGTGTCCACTGACAAACGTCAAATCGATGATAGATGATCTTCCTGCTCTAGTGAACGTCGGGTTTGTTCCGGTGTTTATAAGGATCATATCGTTTATTTCCGCAAAAGCTTCCAGGAGAACTTCACCACGTCGATTTGTTATCCTACTTGCCCATGCATTGAAACCACCAGCTATGATAGCTGGCTTATGGCAACTAGACTCTAAGACAATGCGATCCAATAAATTCGCAAAGTCTTTGTGTCTTTCATGAAAGACATAAAAGCTAAAGATGTATAAGCCGTTGATCTTCGCCCATACAAAGCCGGAGTGATATGCCGTATTTCCTTCCTGAATAGCTCGGGAATCACAGGCTCAAATAACAGCTTTATCACTGACATCGGATATCCACAAGCTGCCATACAGATTTTTGTATTCTTCTCAAAGAATAACGACGTCTATGTGCTGTTCCCGTAAAGTTTAATCTTTTAATTTAAAATCTACGATGTTGTTGAATTTGCGTCATTCTTTTCAATACTGAACGGAAAGCTGGACACTTACTACTGCCGTAGTGTGGTCAGCATTTATGTTACAGGTTACAATCACTAGCTTAGTGATCTGCTTTACCAAAGTTTCAACATAAGGAGGTCCATCCTTTCCAACACAATTCCCAGCTATGTGTTCAAACTCCCTGCAACAGAAACACTTTGGAACTCACTGGAGTACGTGAAAGTACGGCTAACAACCAGGCCTACTCGCACATTTCCTTGAGTTATAACCTTCCTAGCATGGATAACCAGAAATGAAATGACCGCCGTTTGCATATCTCTATAGCCTTGATGGATGGATTTTACTGCTGTGATAGGCACTGACTCTTCATCCAGCAGATATTTTAAGGCCTCCGCAACTTTCTCTTTGGTAGTGAGAGCATCCAAATCTTGCAGCTCGAAAGGGACTCCTCTGTCCAAGTCCGCACTTCCTTCCTTTCGCCAAGCACTCCATTGAGCTTTGTAGTGCAGCGAGTGATTGCTCTTTCTTACGGTCAAATTGGAGAAGGAGATTAATTTTCCGGACCTTGGTTATTGAAGAGGCCATCTCCACCGTTGTGTATGTGTGTGTGTTTGTCTATTACTGTTAAAATACAGTAAAAAATAAAACTGATATGAACTGTACAATATCAAATTTAACTAACTCCTGTAGTTCAAAGTAGTTTTGCCCAGTCCAGACTATTTTTAACCAAGTCACGTAGTAATAAGTAATTCTGTAATTTTAATTGTTTCAGTAAAAACAAGTAATGACCGAAGAAAATAATTTATAGTTATTTTCGGATGAACTGATCTCGGGAAATAGGTTAGGGCAGGGCAAAGTTACTGCAATAGTAAAACGGCATATATGAGAGTTGTATTGGTACAAGCAGATATCTGCTTTACAATGCAAGCTATCATATAAACCTTTCTTGGAATAAAAATAATTTTAAAACTAACTTGGTGGAAATAACATATCAACGTTTGAAGTTGTTCAACATAAGGACAAAGACTAGAAGTACTTGACCAACAACCGTCGAACGCAGTTTATGAGGGTAAACTCATGCTTGGGCAGAAACGCAAGCAGATCTATTACAGCAATTGAACATGACTAAGTCCTCATTATTTCCTGTATTATATACCTACAGTACATTCGAATAAATACTATAAATAAAATGTGACTCTATTTCCACTAATCACTTAAAACAATCATTGTGCCACAGAACATTCTAAGCCAGTAATTAAGTGGTGGCAAGAGAAAAAAAAACGGAATAAGTTGAATGGCTCAGTAATATATTTTAGCGGCTCAGTTAAAACCGATATCGACCGGTAAAAATTTGTCTTGCCAACATGGCTTAGTTAAAACTAGCCGGCCACAACTAGCTATGACTAATTCGGTTGGTTAAAATTAGTATTGACCAGTAAATATCAGTTTGGTTAACACCTTAGCATAAGTGTGTGAGT
>NW_027116580.1:22056-39495 GCF_000696795.3 Halyomorpha halys | reverse complement strand
CTCTAAAGATATATAGGACTAAGGAAAGAAATATGAATGAACATATAAAACCAAAAATATTCCATGCACTTAAGGCTGCCCGAAAATCTATTGGATAACATTTTAAAAAAAATGGGTATTGATTTTTAAATAAATCTGGCAATTCTTTTCAGGAAGCTAACTTTCCATGAGTAACAAAAACTTACAAATTGAACAAAAATATTTATGAAAATATAGTTGGGACGGTTGGGTTTTTTTTGTTGAATATGTGGTATAGTTGCTTATAAATCAGAGTTTCATTTTTTGAGAAATGGTTCGAAAAAACTATATCAAAAACCTTCAATGAACTCATTCTTCCTCAAGGCAAGCATCTTTTACACACGCACGCACACACACACATATATTATGTATAATAGGTAATTAATAGTTAAATAGTACGAAAAACTGTTGGCTTTTACCATGTTCAGGTCTTTGGGTTGGTAGACAGGTGCGTTGTCACGCTGCTACCGGTGCTACTGCTCAAACTTTTTCTCATGGGTTTACAAATTTTTGATTTAGAATTGTGGAAATTCTTGTATGGAGATATGGAAACGCAATGGTTCCATTGGCTCCGAATATCGATATACAACTCATTTTGGTATGTTTTAAAGAAATTTAAAACATTAAATTTAAAAAATTTAGAAAAGACAAATTAAACGACAATTTTCATAATTTTTTTACCCAGAAGAAACGGATAAAGTCTACGGAGTCCTGTAAAACATTCATCGCAACGAATTATATGTTCTTTTTTGTAAATTAAACATTGAAACAAAGTTAAGTTTGTTTTACAGAAATAACATCGACAGAAATCAAAACCAAAGTATTCAATCAAATTATGGAAACAATTAATGGGAGATTATTTTAAAGTTAAACAACTAGACCAAAAGGGAAACTTATACTCTTTCTAAAACAATGAAGGGAGGATTCATGCTTTTTCATAACTTTAAAGGAAATCAAATACCTATATTATCTAACCGAATATATATATTTGCTGACCGCACCCCAAACTATTTTCTCCTTCTTATTTCTCCCAGACTATCTTATCCATATATTATCTAACTGTTAGCAAAGAAGACATATACATATCATTATGCGTGTGTGTTTTTTTTTACAAGGGTCGGTGAGTGCTATTTTGTAAACCCTTGGGTCTGCATCCACCTCATCACAGAGTTCTCTCTAGCATCGTCGTTTGCTTTCTTTAATGGCTTGTCGGAGGTTCCTTCTAGTTCTCTCGAACTCTTCTTGAAGCACAGAAAACTCCGGTAGACGTCTCGATCGCTGGTAACGTCTTCTTGCTTGGTTGCAACACTGGTGAAGATCGTCAATAGTATCCGTCCACCAGTCTACTAAGGAATGATGCTTGCTAGGCATTCAACGGGTCATAGCGTTTAATTGAAGAGATCGATAAAAAGATCCGGCCGTTTCCTGAAAGCCACCTTCAGAACTACATCAGGAATTCCTGTTTTTTTTTTTTTTTACGATGGTCGGTGGAAATCTTTAAAAGACACTTCATAGGCCCGCACCTATCCGTGTGTGGCATTTTTAACCACTAAAACTACCGCCCTACACCTATTCATTCCTCTCCACGGGACCGCCGCTAGGCATTACATCATGGGGGTGATCGGCTGAGAGCCGCCTCATTGTTTTAGGCTATCTCCTAGTTCGCCTATCTCTCTCCTCATTTCTTAACTTCTGCATCACCTGTGCAGCAAATCGTTGGCCTGCCACCCAATAATCTTGGTTAAGCAGCATAATATTGACGATATTATCTGCTGTCGGGTCTGAGCCGCAAACGCGTCGGAACTCCCTTCTTTCTTGATGAAAGCGGTGACAGAAGAAGAAAACCTGCTCTGCACTCTCTTCCATTCCTGGACACAATGGACATTCTCCAGTCTCATCGAGCTTAAACCTATACTGGTAGGCTCGGAAGCAACCATGCCCTGTGATAAACTGGGTGATATAATAATCTACCTCCCCGTGGTTCCTATTCACCCTGGCCTCGATGTTGGGCACCAGCCTGTGCGTATATCTTCCACTGAATGCCATATTCCAGCGACGTTGCCATTTTCTTAGAGTCTCCTTTCTTAATACGTCTCTTGGAATATAGTCAGCACTATTATAAGAGTGGCTCCTCTCATCTGTGATCAGCTCAATCTGTGGCATCCTGGCCACCACGCAAGCCGCTTCGTATGAACTGTACGATACGCAATGATCACTCTTAGCGCACACCTACGATACACCGACACCATCTGCCTTCTGTAGGCCTCAGCACCCAACGCATCCTTCCATATCGCAGCTGTGTAGAGGGGATGGATGGGACCACATAGGATATCTTTTTTTTTATTTCCCCCTCCCTTGCCATCTCTGGCATACGGGGTGCGGGAGCAGTGGGGTAGTGCGCTGGGGTTCACGCATGCCACTGCTCCCAAGGATCACCATTTTTTTTTTTTTTTTTTATTCTTTTATTAATTATTCAATTATTTTTTTTTCTCTTTTTTTTACTGTGGTGCGGCCCAGCGCTAGGTTTAGCGCCTTACTGATGGAGCTGCACCTTGTCCACTGCATCCGTCTGGGTGCCTCCTGCAGTTACCAGGCTGGTCTAGCCCTCCTGGTCACAGTCTGGGTCAGCTTCCTCATCTTCTGGTGGCTCGCCGATGTTGGGCGGTCAAGTCCTTCCCATCGTGAAATGAGTGGGGCCCATCACCTCCTACCACCCGTAAATGAACTCCTGGAAGAAGGGATAATTCTCTTCTTCTATCAAACAGGGAAGGTCTAACTCGGCGAGGGGGTAAATCCCGATCTTTCTCGACAGCCTGGCTCGGTGTCCTTCCATGGCAGAGCAATCTATTATTACGTGTTCTCCTGTTTCAGGAACTCCGCATGTTGGGCACCGGGGGTCGATGTTTTTTCCAAAGCTATGCAGCTTTCCCCGAAACCCCCGTGTCCTGTTAGGATCTGTGAGACCCAATAGTCTGGTAGGACCCATTTAGCCTTCAATCTAGAAAAGACGGTAGGGAAGAATTTTCTCAAAGTAGCGCCCTTCTAGCTTGCTACCCACCGTCCATTCCACTTCTGTATTGAATCCTCTCGCAGTATTTTCTTCTATAAGTTTGGAGTCTCACAGATCCTCTCTCGGAGCTCCTCCGGCAGCGCTTCTAGGCCCTGCCTCTTAACTTCATATTTAAGGACATCCTCCCTGATGATGAGATCCAGGGGTATCGCTCCTGCCAGCACCTGCACCGCCTCATGTGACACCGTTCTTTATGTCTTCGTGACCCTCAGCAGAGCCAGTCTCTGTATGGTGGCCATTCTTCTCTTCTGTGTCTGCGTGAGGTTTCGGCTCCACGCCATCCCCTGCGTGGAGCCGAAACCTCACGCTCAGAATTCCCAAGATCACACCTTTATATATGGTCATCGTTTCAGGGTATCTGAGGCCCCAAAATGCACCCCCTATCCTACTTAATCCATTGAGGGACAGGGTCACCCTGTCCTATAGATATACCAGGTGAGAAGTGGCATCAAATCTTCTTATCCTCACACCAAGATATGTCACCTCCTCACCCGGTCTCACCCTCTCTCCTTTGATATCCAGGGTAATAGGACGAGCCCTGCCCATGGGGCCTCTTATGAGTATGGCCTGAGTCTTGGCTGCTGCCATACTCAACTTCCTCTTCACGCACCACTCTCCTACGAGACTGGCACACCTCTCCGATTCTGTCTTTATCTGATCCGTCTGGATCTGCTGTTCTTGCCACGATGACTGCCTGGTCGTCCACGTAACCCGTGGCAAGGAACCCCTTGTCTTCTAGTTCCCCCAGCAACTCATCAAATACTAGCTTCCACAGAGCTGGTCCTAGGACCGAACCCTGCGGACATCCTCTTTCGATTTTTCTCTCGACCTCGTAGTAGTTACCCCTGATCCTGACACATAGGATATCAACAACCTACGGCTGTTCCTGAGTCCGCCTATGTTGAGCATTAAACGTGACAGTGCGGTGGTTACTCTAACCGCTTTATCACTCACCCACTGAATATGCTCTCTGAACCGAAGTCTGTCATCGATCCTTACCCCGAGGTAAGTCAAAAAAGGGTTGGACTGGATCTCTTGGCTACCCGCTCTCAAGGGTTGGTTTTCCTCACTTTCCTGCTACTGACGAGAAGGTGCATCTGTCCTACTGTCTGCTAGTTGCAGCCCAACAGATTCTAGCCAATCTCGAACCGAAGCGTCACAATGGTTGGCCTTTAGAATAAGTTCTTCTTTATACTTTGTTCTTCTTTATAAACTTCGACGACCACCGCGATATCATCAGCAAAGCCCACTATTTCGAAACCCTCTGGTAGACTAAGCCTAAGGACTCCGTCGTACATCGCATTCCACAACAGAGGTCCCTGCACCGAGCCCTGGGGTACACCGCCAGTCACCTTAAACCTTCTCGAGTCGTCCTCTGTCGAACATATCAAGGTCCTATCCTTGAAGTAGTCATGAATGATACTCATTACCAGTAGGGCATTCAGGATCCTGCACTATCTTGCTGTGTTAAAGGCGTTACATCCATCGTGACAATAGCACAATAGCATTTTGCCCCTCTTCTCCATTGTGTGTGTGTGTGTTTTTAGTTAATTATTTAATACCAGATCGGCCTACTGGGGCTTACAGAAGAATTATGAAATTTCATCAATAGCCGATGAAAAATGTATGGAGATTATTTTTGGGGTGTTTCTGTATTACAAAATTGTTGATAGGTTCAGTATTATTATTTTCGTATATTTAAATAATTTCATTGATTACTAATCAACAAATTGGCAATTAGACCAATACTATAATAAGAAATAAATTATTAATGAACATACTATTAATAAAATTAGTAATATCAAGACTAAGAGGTAACGTAATGTATGAATGATAAATTTTCACATGACAAAAATAGCTCTAAAGATATATAGGACTAAGGAAAGAAATATGCATGAACATATAAAACCAAAAATATTCCATGCACTTAAGGCTGCCCGAAAATCTATTGGAAAACATTTTTTTAAAAAATGGGTATTGATTTTTAAATAAATCTAACAATTCTTTTCAGGAAGCTAACTTTCCATGAGTCACAAATACTTACAAATTGAATAAAAATATTTATGAAAATATAGTTGGGACGGTTAGTTTTTTTTTGTTGAATGTGTGGTATTGTTGCTTATAAATCAGAGTTTCATTTTTTGAGAAATAGTTCGAAAAAAATATATCAAAAACCTTCAATGAATTCATTCTTCCTCAAGGCAAGCAACTTTTACACACGCACGCACACACACATATATTCTGTATAATTGGTAATTAATAGTTAAATAGTACGAAAAACTGTTGGCTTTTACCATGTTCAGGTCTTTGGGTTGGTAGACAGGTGCGTTGCCACGCTGCTACTGCTCAAACTTTTTCTCATGGGTTTACAAATTTTTGTTTTAGAATTGTGGAAATTCTTGTAAGATGTGGAAACGCAATGGTTCCATTGGCTCCGAATATCGACATACAACTCGTGTGTGTGTGTGTGTGTGTGTGTGTGTGTGTGTGTGTGTGTGTGTGTGTGTGTGTGTGTGTGTGTGTGTGTGTGTGTGTGTGTGTGTGTGTTATATTGAATGGCGTAATATTTGGAAAAATAATTTAAACGTTAATTTTGAATCTCCTAAATTGATGAAGGTTTTCTGTGTATCTAAGTTGCAGAAGGTTTGTTCTAGATGGAATGATAGATGATAAAACTTTGAGAAGTGAATATTAGGAGGAATGAGTTCGTTTTGAGACGCCTGAATTATGAAATGTGATAAAAAAAAAGTTTGATGTAGCCTACCAAGTCCTGTGCAAACTGGGACGGGTCGGAATCACTGCGCAGTACCCGATGCTGAGGGGGGGACGAGGGAGGATTTGGAGGTCCCTCTGACTTGCTCCTTCTGCTCGAGCGATCCCTCTCCCGCTCAGCACACTGAAAAGGATCACTCCAATCACTCCAATAGAAGTCCCAATACTCCAACACATACGTCAACTAAATCATCATGCAAACCTCTTCTCTCTTTGTTCTAACCTATCCTATCAAATTACAACTTTATTTCTTTCTCTTGTTATAATACATAATAATTTCAATATTATCATTCAACTCACAACATCATATTATACGCACAAGTAAAATAAGCATTGACAATATTTATTAAATTTATCTGTATTTTTTTTGTAAACTGAGAAGCAGTTCATGCATTTAAACAATGAATGTACGTATTATCAAATAAAAGACTTGGAAATAAACAATATGTTTGAAATATGAAGTATGCTGCAAACAGAGGTCGTATAGCCCGGGTACTATCTACACTAAGAGAGAAAAGAATTTTACAACGAGGTTTTGGATAACCAAGCAATAACGTACTGTGCAAATTCATAAATCTTTTAAAATTAGAATATTTGTGAATATTTTGGTATATAGAGCTCTTTCTCGGAGTAACAGTTATATATACTATACGATATGTATCAACGGTTATGTATATAAGTAATAGCAGAGTATGCCATTAAAAACGTATACAATTTTTCTGTTATACTGGTAAGATTTCACAGAGATCGCAACTGACTCAAACTTAATTGTGCTCATGAAAACCCAGCATTTTCAGTTACCTAACACCAATACAAATCAAAACAAAAAAAGGGCTCATTTATGGCGGAATGATGATCTCAATGTGGATCTGTTCTTTCTTATTTATCAATATCTATCCAAAAAAGAAAAGTGATATTTTGAACACTCAAGCTTTAATGAAGCCAATTTCGCTAGTATTTGCTTTGCTATTTATATCTGGAATAGGACAAAAGTAATCCTTAATGCACCACTGTTCAACCAAAAACCGGACGACCAACATTTTTATAAAATGATGTCTTATGTTTTCAAGATATATGTTTATTTATGTCAGGAAATAAGATTATATGCAAGAAATGATCATGAGTCAAACAATAGCAACTATGAAAATCTTTTGTATATATTTTCTACGTATTCTTTTGAATTAAAAAATATATTTACGTAAAAAACATTTACTTTCCCACGATGTAATTTCGAAGATGAATTTATCAATTTTATCTTTTGATTTTATCCTTTCCTACAATCCCCGGTGTGATCAAGTCTTCATCAAATAATAACCTTTTTAAACATTGTGAAAAAAGACTTCAAAGTTAAACAAAAACTATATCTATTATTTTATTTAATTAATGTTATTAAATATATTAATATTCATTATTAAAATAAGTCGGAAAATCAAATGAATATGTAACTGCTCATGCCGTTTTACAATTTCAGGGGCTTTGAGAATATCGCTCCATTTAACTATCGTAAAGTTCCCTTTTCCCATTTTAAGCTAATATTTCAAAAGTGATATAGGACCGTCGGAGACGGGTCCGGTGAGGAAGGATTGCTTTTTTGTGTCTTATCATTTCCTCTTTTGAGATAAGATTACTCTACTAAGGATTTCGTAACAGAGATAAAGATAAGTTTCATCAATGGAACTGCCCAACAGCTGCAAAGCGTAATCTTTCGTATTTAGGAACCTATTTCCTGCATCTGGCATAATAATAATAATAATGAAGGCCTAACAAACCCGAAGGTTCGATTCCGATACTACCAAACGCTCTCTGCATACATCCTTCCAGTGATGCCCCTCCAAACCAAATTCCACTAAATCAGTTTTAATGCGTTGTGTCAGTTTTAATGTCTTCCCCTTGAGTTTCGGTCTACCCCTCGGACGTTTACCCGTTGGTTCAGTGTTTATTACCAGTTTAGGGATCCGCTCGTACACGCTTATGCCCGTTATCTTATGCTTAGCTCGTGTCTTCTATCGAAAAAATTAAAATTTACAAAACTGTTATCCTCCCCACTGTTCTTTATGGATGTGAGACGTGGCCTCTTACACTAAGGGATGAACAGCGTCTTAAGGTTTTCGAAAATAAAATATTACACAAAATATTCGGACCGAAAAAGGATGAATTAATGGGAGAATTTAGAGGATTACACAACGCTGAATTAAGGGACCTACACCCGGTAAATATAATTAAAGTTATAACATTGCGGCATATTAAAATAACGGTAAAATAACAAGCATTTCCCGTCATCTACCTAGCTTTTATTTACTCACAAATTTCGTTTTTGTTCAAACGTATTTCCTCCTTTATCTATATCACAGAAATTGCTAGCATTTCTACTGCAACCTTGTATTTTGTTTATCAGTATTAATTTCAAAACCTACTTCCTTACTTGAGTTTATTAGCGTGTTTGTTTTTAGTTTCTCTGTTCTCACCCTATAATCCCAAATAATCAGCATACCCAAGCACATGTATTTTACCACCCAAAGTTAAACCCTTTGCGGTATTCATCATACTTTTAATGACGTATTCTAGTGCTAGATTAAATAAGATAGGTGATAAAGAATCACCTTGTTTTAAACCCGACCGGAGCTGGAATCTTTTAGAATAATGATTACCGAATCGTACCTTATTAAACGTTTAGGTCATGCACATCCGTACAAGATTTATTAACTTCTTTGGTATTCCTTGTTTAGTCATAGTATTATACAGCTTCCGGCGGTCAATAGAATCCTATTTCTCAGGCATTTCCTCAATTTCCCAGATCTTTTTAACCAAAATGTGTACTTGAGAAACTCCAATTTCACCACATGACTTGATTAGTTCACTAAAAATATTGTCCCGCTGCTTTACAATTTTGCGATGGCCATTTCGACTTCCTCGTGACTCAGTTCTTCGATCCACGGTTCAGCACTCTGTTATTCAGTCAGAGGATATTGACAATTATTGATTATATATCTATATATACAGAATACTTTCAAAGTGTTTCTTAAATTTATTCAAAATGTCTACCGGATTAGTTAATATATTATTATTTTTATCTCTTATTTCCGTCACTGCAGAGCGGAATTTCCTGGATCGGTTAATACCTTTGTACATTTCTCGGATGTTATTTTCGATTTTGTTATTTTTTATCTCTTTTTTATTTTTAAGATATTCTCTTTTTTTTATTTCTGAGGAATTTAGAAGTTTCATTTTTTGAGGCCCAGAAGTAAGTAACATTGTTTTCGCTAGGATTACTGAGTTTTTAACTTAGCGGATTTTCTTTGTTCGCACATTTTAAGACACTCTTCAATGAACCAGGAATTATTCTTATTAATTTACCTTTTTCCGAGACACAAATTACCGACCTCTTTAATATTATCTCTGATTTCTACCTGTGACTCAAGGTTCTAAAACTTCAAATCAATTTTTTATTTCGAGCGCGAATTGATTTCGAATTAAAGGAATTTTTAATTTCTCCAGATCGAAATTTTCAGGACGGGACCCGTTTTCAATTCTCTTTTTCATATTAAGTTTTTCTCGAATATACACGATTACTAGTTCGTGATCTGAACCACATTCTGCCCCTCGATAGGATCTCACGTTAATTATACTATTTTACCATCTTATTTATTTATTTATGTTTTACTTATTCATTTATTAATTTATTTATGCCATCTTATTCATACTATCTTGCCATCTCCTTGTGCTAATGCATTTTGTATAATCAACTTTGTAAATTTTGACAATTAATTGATTGTTTAATCAATAAAAGTTCTTAGAACTGACTACTGATTTTACATGGTTATGATATGTATCTACATATTTTGTAACTAGTGCTGGCAGTATTAATGATCATTTTATTAAAATAACAGACATTCCACCTTTCCAATTTATGAATTAGTTCTGTATTGAGACACTTTAATAAACACATGAATAAGTACAAACATTTTGGCAGTCTCAAATATTTCGAATTCATTGGAATCTGCAGAATATTTGTCCCGTAGATTGATGAAGAAATAAAAGTGATCAAGTTGAAAGCGACTTTGAAAATATTTACCATAAATATTATAATTTTTCCTTATTCTCGGTTTCGAAAACGAAACTATTTCATTGGAATTAGTTAAAATATTGGAACATGGAAGCTTGGTCAAGTTGGATTAGAATGAAAATAAATGAGCCAAATCAATGCTGGATTCACATTTAATTTTCACTCTCTTTGCACATGGAACTCTTTTAATCATGGCTTAACTCAACTTTAATCATTATAAGTAAATTTGATAAAAAAAAAACTTTTGTTGTGCGTAGGTAATTGATGTTGAACAGTGTGTATTAAAATATAGTGACAAAGACATAAGCAAGTATAACTTTTTAAAATGAAAAAAGGAAAGAAGTAAGTTTATAGAATAAAAGTATGAAGGTTAGGAGTCTATTTTTGTGATACAGTAAAGTTTAAAAAGTGGAGTATATCTGATCAAAGGGCAGATGAGAAGGTGAGGGTCCGATTTGACAGAAAAAATGACACTAGGGAAATAGAACAGCAATCGAATGTCTCGACTAAATTTATATTTAGAAATTATTATTCAAAAAAGTAAACAAAAATGTGTATGTTACACAAGTCACTTTAATATTTAAAAGGTACCCATTGACTTAATTTAAATACCAACCTTACAATTTAACCCAAATATTCCAATATTTATCCTAAACGGTGGACAAAATATAATGACCGAAAAATACCTGCATCGTAAAACCAGACTTATATAATCGCATATTTTACTAAGAAGTTAAAATATAAATCAATTTTCTGTTGTTAACTAAAAAACATACGACTCCAATGCATATTACTTAGGATTTGGATCTTCATGCAAATACTTCTGAAAACAAATGTACCTTTATGTGCATTGATTGTGTTCAAAACAATCTTTTATAGAATTTCGATGCAGTTTCGGTTCTGAACCGACAAACTGGATGTTCATGCAGGTTCCAATTGGAATACATTTTCGTTTTCCATATAAAATAAACAGGCAACTGGTTTTTAGCAGTACTTATTACATGTGCAGATAATCGAATCACAACATATTAGAGTTAATCTAACTAAAGCATGCTGAATATATAGAAATTTGAACTAGGGAAATAGGTTAATCTGAAAATATTCTACCACATTCATCTATATGGTCAAAAGTAAGTGATTTTAAGTTTGATTTCTTACCTGTAATATGACAAACATTTTTAATTATATATGTATATATATATTTTTATAGATTTTTTTTTTACATCACGTAACGTAAAGGTTATGATATTTTGACACTGTACATTATCTTCTGCTGTAGAGTGGGATATTTATTTTTATAATCTTGTTTTCGAAATATATTTTATAAGTAACAAACCATTGTCAGATAAATGTAGAAATGAGTTATTTATTGGAAATAATAAACTTCTGCTTTATTTCTTTTGATACAACCCGACGGTCATAAAATTTTAAGTATGTCATGAATGGTCAAGAAAGGCATAAGTAAAGGAAGAAGCAATGTTTGGACCGAAAATACCCTAAATTATCAATTCGGTGAACAATTACAGATATATAGATTTCGATATGTATTACTTATTTAATGAATAATCAAATATCGAAAAATGTATTGACATCACTAACTGAAGAATTCCTCGATCTTTTCGATCCGATTTGAACTTTACTATTACGAGTATGTTTTTGATAAGTGAACATCTTGGTCTCCCTCATAATACTCATGAATTTTTCACATTTTTGAAATTAGGCCTAAAAAGACACTGAATTTTGTACTAAACTAAACATAGACATGTGTAAAAAAATAAATTTACTCAAACCCAATCGAGATTTATCGATGAATGAAGTTCAACTTTTTGAAAAATAAGTAGAAAAGTTGAACTAAAATAACTCGACTCAACCCGACTCGAGATTTATCGATGACTGAAGTTCAACTTGGTGTAGGATAGGTAGAATACTGACATATATTATCTTATAGGCATCTTTTGAAACAGTTAATTACATACAGCAATAATTATCCGTAAAATAAATTTGAGAATTGATATCGTAAACGAATATGTGTACGAAATTGATCCTTCTATTTCTTATACCATTACAAAACTGAACGATAAATATTTCAACAAATAAAAGGAAATCTAATGTCTCAATTCGAAAATCATTACAATTAATTGATGATTAACAGATGATTTAATCTCAGTAGTCCTCAAGTCCAGAACTAAGATTACGTTACAATTACCCAGACCATATTCCTGAAAAGATCATCAAACTTTGTCTTCCCACTATTCTTCCTGCCTTTCTGGGCATTTATAACTACTCCCTTCAAAATTCCATTTTTCCCAAAGCCTGGAAGAAAGTCCTCGTCCGACCATAGAACAAAGTACCTTCTCCTTCTTCAGTTTCCGACTTTCGGCCAATATCCATTTTATCCAATCTGGCCAAACCACTAGAAATTATTAGTTATTATGATTAGTTCACTCCCAACTTTATAATTTTCTCGAACAAAATGCTCTCCTTAATCCTTTCCAATCCGGATTTCGCTCTCAACATTCCATCCAATCCGCGTTATTGAAAATATCCTGAGACCTCCAATCCACTATAGACAATCATCATATATCAATTTTAGTTCTTTTTGATCATTCGATAGCATTTGACTCAGTTAACCATAAGATCCTCCTTAGTAAACTTCATAACCTTACCACGTCAAATAGTGTCCTGAAGTGGTTTCTCTCCTTCCTGTCTCATCGTTCTCAAACAGGCATCATTCCGAACAAATCTCCTTCCTCTCCCCTTTTTCTGACACGAGGTGTTCCTCAAGGGTCCTCACTTTCTCCAACCCTTTTTTCCATTTATATAAATGATATTCCTGATTCTATTCACCATACACAACACCACCTATATGAATTAAAATGAAATGAAAAGTAATTTTATTCTGGGACATATGTCCCCTAAATTTATTCTTAGGGGACATATGTCCCAGTTCATACATTAAGATGTATAAGATATAATGGTTCATACATTAAGATTTTTGTCTGGTAAGCATTTACAAGTTTTCAGTTAGTAAAATGAAATTGCATTGGGATATTGGCCTAGCTACTGTTTATAATGTTAATCAATATATGCCTATTTATTTGATTTCAATGATGTGGAGGATTGGTTATACAATAAGTGGAGGAATAGATGAATGACTGGCGAATTAGTACAAGAGCCGGGAAGAAAAGAAAGGCAGTTATCTCACCCTAAGTTTTGATTACTTAAATGAAAACTATGTATAATTACTAGTTAAAACTGATGAGTCGTTAAAACTGATATAGGTAGGGGGAATAAAAAATGGCAGCTGTTAAAAACTTTAAAAAACATTAATTTTTCATTCGAAGCTTATATGTTCAAAACTACCAATAACACCAGAAAATATAAAAGAACATTATTTAAAGAAGAGTAAATTTTCTGAAATATTAGCCCTAATAGAGCTATTTAAAGTCAATAGTTCTGGATATATAGCTTTTTAAAAAGGAACATTTCAAAAAATATACAGAATTATCAGTATAATCCGAATAACTATGAATTAATTTATTTTAGAAAACTACAACTCCTACGAAAATAAACGTCATAAGCTACTTTATGGCTCATTAAACTAGCTTTAATTTGAGTGCTAATAGACATCTGTGCGTCACATATTTCCTGAGATATAGATTTCTCAAAATAAATTAACTAACTACTGATATTTCAATACGTTCTATAAAACATTTTTATGAAATGTTCCTTTTTAAAAAGCTATATCTCGAGAAATATTGAACATAAAAAGCTCTATTAGGGCTTAAATTTTAGAAAATTTACTCTACTTTAAATGATACTCTCTTAGATTTTCTATTGTTGTTGGTAGTTGTAAAGATATAGAGCTCCGAATAAAAAATTAATTATTTTTAACGTTTTGAAACAGCCACAATTTTTTATTGCTCCTATCTATAGTTAGCAGACTCATCAATTTCGACTAGTAATTATACCTTTTTTTATTTATTTATTTATTGCTACTTACAATCGTACATCATGATACATTTAGTAAATTCGATGTCAAAATGGAGTGTTACAGGCGTGTAGAGAAACAACCCATTGGTAGCACTCTAATGACGTTTTACATTAGCAGGTCTTGTGGCCATCGCCTTTTCAGGCGCCACGGAGGTTTGTCAGGAATGGAAGAGGAAGCAAGGTTAGAAACTAGTGGGTTTGGGTGATGAGGGAGTTAATAATGAAAGGAATGATATCTGATTCGGGCTAGATCGGTTACATATGGAACATTAAGGTCTTTATGTATGATTTTATTTGTGACAAAGTAAGGAGCATTGAGGATTTGACGAAGGATTTTAGATTGCAGTGATTGGATACGAGAGGAATTCGAAGGTTTAGTAAAGCCCCAGAGCTCAACTCCGTATGTCCAAATTGGCCTTATTACAGTCATATAGATCAGTCTTTTGTAATGAATTGAAAGTTTAGACCGTTTGTACAGTAAGTGCTGTAATAGTTGAAATCGACGTGCAGTTTCCTGTCTTTACAGTCTAGAGTGAGAATTCCAGGTTAATCGTTTGTTCAGATGTAGTTCAAGGTAGCGGATCTGTTCGATATGGGTAAGATCAACATCATTAAAGGAGCCTGAGGGGCTAAAGGGTAAAGGTGATTTGTTGGGATTTATTTTAATCCTCCAATTACGACACCATTCTTCGAGGGCATTAATATGGGATTGAGTAATTATACCTAGTTTTCAATGAAGTAATCAAAAATCAGGACGAAATATCTGTTTTTTCCTCCTCATGGCCTCTTGTACTAAATGGAGATGGGGAGAGAATTCCAGAAGGAGGTTGCACGTATCTTGCACGGTTCTATAGGAGGGCATATACAAATCAATCGGTTGAGATCTGTTGTTTAATGAGTGGATGGATGTACGAAGAGTGAGGAGATCAAGAATATAGATAGGTTTTTTTTTTATTTTAAGAACTTGGAATAGGAAAACACCAAGGAGGTGTTGCTCCCAGGAGGTTGAATAGAGCCACTTTAACTCGGTATACCAGCGGGAGACTAGAGCGCGCCTTGGGAACCCAAAGATAAATCTTACAAAGCAATTGAATCTCAATTCTAGTCGTGCAGACAGCCCTCCATAGACCAAGGAACCGTAGTCGAAGTGGGGGAAGACGAGAGAGGTTACTGGGAGTTGACGGGTGTTCTGAGCAATAGAATTACGAAATCTTTAGAATTATTTAAGTAACGTTATGGATTTTCGTGTGATTTGGGAAATATGATTATTCCAGGAGAGGTGTCGGTCGAAGGTGACTCCAAGGTTTTTTATTGTAGGATAGGAGTGAATCGGTTGGCTGTTAAGGAAGAGTAGAAAATAGTAAGGGAGGAAATGAAGGAGGCACTTGGAACCATTAAGGATGGTCTTGGTTTTTTCAGCATTCAGGTTCAAATCATTGGTAAACGCCCATGCGTTAATACTATCAATATCTTTTGGATGGCCTCAAGCATCTCGCTGGGATGGAAGAATAGATAGATTTGGAAATTGTCTGCATATAAGTGGTTTGGCGCGGGGTGAATGGAATCAGGAAAATCGTTGATATAAATGAAGAAAAGGGTTGGTGAAAGTGAGGACACCTGAAGAACACCTCGAGTCAGAAGAAGGGGAGAGGAAAGAGGTTTATTCGGAATAATAACTGTTTGGGAACGATGGAACAGGAAGGAGAGAAACCACTTTAGGACACTATTTGACACGGAAAGGTTTTAAGAGGAGGATCATATGGTTACCTGAGTCAAATGCTTTCGAAAAATAAAAAAGAACTAAAATTGATATAGAATATTGTCTATAGCGGGGTGAAGGTCATAGGATATTTTCAATAAACCAGATTGTGTGGAATGTTGAGAGCGAAAACCGGATTGGAAAGGATTAAGGAGAGCTTTTTGCTCGAGAAAATTATTAAATTTGGAGTTCTTCCAAGCTTTGGGAAAAATGGAATTTTGAAGGTAGAAGTTATAAATGTGCAGAAAGGCAGAAAGAATGGTGGGGAGACAAAGTTTGATGAACTTTACAGAAACATTGCCTAGGCCGTAATCATTAGTTTAGGACTTGAGGACTGCTGAGATTAAGTCACCTTTGGAAGCATTCAAAAAATAAAAGTTATTGGGATCAAATGGGATTTCAGGAATGTGAAGAGTTGAAAATTCGCATAAGGTTATTGAGGGAGGAGGAGCAGCAAAGAAAACATTAAGCTCTTCAGGATTAAGTGGGTAATATAATACATGTAGACGATCTTTAGATTTATATTCCCTCCGAGATGCTTGAGGCCATCCTAAAGATACAAGAAGTTATTGATAGTATTAACGTATGGGCTTGATAGTATTAAGCAATGATTTAAACCTGAAAGCTGAAAAAACCAAGGCCACTCTTAATGGTTCCAAGCGTTTCCTTCATTCCCTCCCTTACTATCCCCTATTCTTCCTTAACAACCAACCGATTCACTTCTATCCTACAATAAAAAACCTTTGAGTCACCTTCGACCAACACCTCTCCTGGAGTAATCATATTTCCTAAATCACAAGAAAATCCATAACTGTACTTAAACAATTATAAAGACTTCGTAATTCCATTCATCAGAACTCCCGCCTGCTCCAAGTATCGGAGTATACCGCTGGTATACCGTGTTAAAGTGGCTCTATTCAACCTCCCGGGGGCAATACCTCGTTGGTGTTTTCATGTTCCAAGTTCTTAAAATAAAAAAAACCTACCTATATTCTTGATCTCCTCATTCTTCGTTCATCAATTCATTCATTAAACACCAGATCCCAACCGACTAATTCATATATGCCCTCCTATTGAACCACCTTCTTCAGAAAATCCTTCGTCATACGTGCAACCCCCTTCTGGAATTCGCCCCATCTCCATTCGCCAATCCTCATCCATTCTTTCCTTTAAACAAAACCTATTCCTTCACTTATTGTATAACCAAACCTCCGCATCATTGTAAACAATATAGTTAAGCATATATTGATTAACATTATAAATAGTTGTTAAGCCAAGATCTCAATGTAATTTCATTGCCATTTTTTATTCCCTCTACCTATATCTGCAGACTCATCAGTTTTAACTAGTAATTATAAATAGTTTTCATTAAAGTAATCAAAACTTAGGGTGAGATAACTGCCTTTCTTTTCTTCCCGGCTCTTGTACTAATTCGCCAGTCATTCATCTATTCCTCTACTTATTGTATAACCAATCCTCCGCATCATTGAAATCAAATAAATAGGCATATATTGATTAACATTATAAATAGTAGTTATGCCAAGATCTTAATGTAATTTCATTTTGCTTACTGGAAACTTTTAAAAGCTTGCCAGACAAAAATCATAATACACAAACCATGTATTTATTCTAAGGGGATGTATGACCCAGAATAAAATTATTTTTTCATTTCTTTTCATTGATTTCGTTTCATTAATTAAAGATAATATATGCAGAATTCATAACCATAAAATTACATGTGGGCTCAAAATTTATACTGTTTTA
>NW_027116580.1:10433-14379 GCF_000696795.3 Halyomorpha halys | reverse complement strand
TATTTATATATTGTTACGGTTGCCATGGTGAAATAAAAACACTGGCGATATCTCCGTAGACAAGGGGTGTTATTTCGTCGACAACGGTAAGGGGCCCATAAAGTCTGCACTTATTATTTGCCACGGATATTCTGCAACTTTCTGTTGCCCCATTAAACCTGCTGGCTTCTGCTGACTTGGTTTGGTTTGGTTTCCAAACAAGTTTGCCATCTTGCCACGTAGCGTCTAACATTCGAATTCATGCCTGGCCAATAATATTTTTCCTTCAGCCTCCGTAATGTTTTATACGAACCTAGGTGACCTGATATGGGGCTGTCATGATAGTCCATGAGAAGGTCTCTTCTTTTTGATTTGAGGACCATAATCTTCCAGGGTCTGTCTTCCCTGAGAATGTTGTTCCTGTCGACCACTCTTTTCATGAGGATACCATTGTCTATGGTCCACTCCGGATAGGACTCTGGCTGCTTCACAATTTTTGTGATCATACCACTGCACCATCCATCTAATTTATCACCATCATTCCATATAGTGATGTCTGCTATCTCCCCAGTATCTTCCAAAGACCTAGAAAGAGCATCAGCTATTTTATGAAGTTTTCTTTACATCTATGTCTAACGGAAAATTGACACTGCTCCAATTTCACAGACTATCGTGCAAGTCGACCATTTGGTTCTTTTAAGCTATGAATCCACTTCAAAGCCATGTGATCTGTTACGACCGTAAACTCCATTCCTTCTAAATATGGTCTGAATTTTTCAATAGTCCATATTACTGCCAGACATTCCAACTCAGTCGTTGAGTACTTCTTCTCGGCGCCAGTCAATCCTCGGCTTGCTTAAGCAATAGGTTTTTCACCATCAAGTCCAACTTGGGATAGAATTGCTCCCAGTCCCGAATTAGATGCGTCCGCTTGTAATACAGACGGAAGATTGAAATCTGGACAGGTTAAGAGTGGTGCTCACACCAGTATCTCCTTAATGTCGTTAAAAGCCTTTTCCTGTCTTTCTCGCCAGTTCCATTTAATTCTTTTTTTTCGTGAGTTCAGTCAATGGTGAAATAACCGATGCAGAATTCGGTACAAACCTTCTATACCAGGAAGGTATTCCGATGTACCTGCGAACTCCTTTCACATTATTGGGCTTTGGGAAGTTCATTATTGCTGATACCTTTTCTGGATCTACCTGAAGTCCTTCTGCACTAACTAAGTAGCCAAGGTATTTCAATTATTTTCGACAAAAGAGGCTTTTATCCCAGTTAATGACACGGTTGGTCTGGTTTTAAAATTTGGTCTATTAAGCGTTGCCATGTTGCAGGAGCGTTATGGAGATCAAAGGGCATCCTTAAAAAGTGAAATAGGCCTCTTCCTGTGACTGTAAATGCAGTTTTTTCACGGCTGCTCTCTTCTAACGGAACCTGCCAGTAAGCTGATTTAATATCTATAGTAGATAAATATTTGGCTCCTTTTAGCTTATCTAGTGTATCGCTTATATAGGGTAATGGGTAAGCGTCTCGTTTCGTAATTTTGTTCAGTTGTCGGTAGTCAACGCAAAGCCCTGTGTGATCAATCCGACTTCCATTACCACAGGCGACGACCAGGGACTGTTACTTGGAACAACTACACCAACATCTGATCCAGTTCTTTATTTATAACCGATTGGACGAATGGAGAGACTGGATAATACATTTGTTTAATGAGCCTTTGATTACCCGTATCGATGTAATGTTCTACGTCACATATACACCCGAGTTTTCCATATTTAACTGTTTTCCATTTATGAATGATAATTTCTAGGCGCTGCCGTTGTTCACCAGTTAAAGATGTTTCTCCTCTTATTCCTGCTAGAGCCATTCCTTCGCCAACCACCTCACTACATTCCCAGCTGCCTTTTTCCCAGTTAGGGATAACCCTCATCCTTTCCCAAAAATCTATTCCCAAATAGAGTTTGTGGTTTAGTTTTGCCATCACCAAAAATTCGATTAATACCACCTTTTTTTCGAATTTGACTGGTAGCGTTACCTTTCCAATAATTGTAGTCGGTGGACCATCCGCAAGATTGAGTTTCGTATTATCAGCACTTACTAACTGTATTCCTAGTTTAGAAAATTCCTGCCAAGTTTCAGTATCCAATAATGATCTCGTCGCTCCCGTGTCCAGAAGTGCTAATATGCCTTTACCTAAAATATCCACCTTTAGAAATGGTCTATTATCCTTCGGGATTTTAGTCATCATTGAGACAGTATTTCCATGAAACGTTTGTCTTACGGTTTCCAACCACTCAGTTGAGTTCCGTATGGACTTCAGAGTTTTGTTCAGATATAGCCCATTTATGTCTGACCCCCCTTTGCGTTTCCCTGCTGCTTATTCTGTTTTTTGAGCTCGGGACAGTCTTTTGAAGTGTGGCCCTTCTTCTTACAATTCCAGCACGTTAGTACCCTACAATATCTGGCCATGTGCCCTAATCCAGAGCATCAAGTTATATTTCAGGGTGGTGGTTCCTGAGCAATGTTCACTTCATTTAACTGGGGTCTTTGGGTTGGCTGGTGTGATGGAATCGATTGTGTACTTGACTAGTAGGATAAGTCAGGTTCTAAAAGAACTTTTTTCCCTAGTGGTGGCCTATGGTTCTCTATCATCCACTTAGCCTCCTCTAATCGACGACCTAGTTTTACAAGATCCTTAACTGATCGTCCTTAACCATCGTGTAAAGTATAGTAACGCAAGGCAAGTAACGCGCAAGTTGCGCACGGCGATCCTAATAGTACGGGAGCATATTCTACCTAATTATCCTTAACATTTATTATTCAGAAGGAAGACTATTCAGGCGGTGAAAGAGATTGTTCATCACAGCAGCATACACACCTATCGACTCCTCCGATCCTTGGGTCCATTTCCTTATTTCGTCCCATAGCCTATCTTCGTAATCCCGCGGCTCGAACTCTGCTTTAAACTCTGCTACCAGTTCTTCCCATGTAGACACTCCTCTTTTTAGTGCCCTAACTATTATCAAGGCCGGTTCATCAAATAAATCATGCGCAGACTCGAACAGTTCTATTGTCGATGTATTCCGAGAAACCTTTAGTTCTGAGACTTGTTCCAAAAATGCGGTAAAACTAAGGCCTTGTCCATCCCCACAAAATTTTATACCCCAGTCTTTAACGGGCATCTGGCATACTTTCACGATTGTCGTCTCTTGTTTATTTTCTGAACCCTTGTGAGCTGAAGAGGTTTCACTCGATTTCGATTCTTTTAATTGGGCCTTCATGTCGTCATACAACTCTAAGCAATCTGTAATAATTTTTGATTTTTGTTTTAATTTTTCATCGTCTATGAACGTAAGACGTGACACTCTGTTGATTAAATGCTGTAATATTGTATCAGTACGCTCCAACTTTCCTGACTCGGTTTTAATCTGATCTAATTTGTTCGAGCAAACTGATAAATCTAAGTCATGATCTGTAATGAGGGACCCTGTCGGTTGCGGTATTTCCCCTTCTCGTTCCATAGTTAAGAATGTTTGGAGTCTCTTTCGCATCGTATCAACTTTCTTCAGATCCGAAATTCCCCTTATACTGAATTCGTACTCTACTTCATCTTTCTTTAATTGGTATACATGCATTTTTGTTACTTTGGTTCGTCTATAACTAAACCTGTTTCAAAAAATTTGACAGAATAAAAAAAAAATATGACTAAAAAAATTTAACCACGTTGGGAGCCAGACTATATAACCGTAAATTTTGACTTATCCTTAGTTATACGTTTATCGTTGCCCACGCTCAGCGGAGAAGGGGGTGAGTTAAAGTAAAAAAATATATATAATCGCAAAAGGAAAAATACAAAAAACCAATAAAGAATAAATTACTCCTTAGGCGCCACGTTATTTTTTCTTGGAAATAACGAAAACCTGGAAGAATTAAGGCCGCAATATAGCTAAAATATACCCCTATA
>NW_027116580.1:9636-9948 GCF_000696795.3 Halyomorpha halys | reverse complement strand
AAACCCCACGTAGTCCTCCACTTCTATTGTTAATGATCGTCTATTGAAGTAAACACCATAATTTTTAAAAACAAAACATATATGACAACATTTCTAACATGGTGATATTCCGGTTCAAACCATAAAAGCAGAGGGCCTATAAACTATTACCACTTCACATTTAACAATCGTAACGTAATCCAAAACGAAACTGTCACCTTCACAAAAACAAAACCCACTCGTCTAAAACATATCGCTCGTGTTTTTTTTCACCATGACAACCGTAACACCTCTTGTCTACACAGATCTAGCCAGTGTTTTTATTTCACCATG
>NW_027116580.1:6747-7931 GCF_000696795.3 Halyomorpha halys | reverse complement strand
ATTATGGGGAACTTGAGTTGTTCTATGTGGACCGTCCTTCGTTTTTTTGGTTCTTTAATACTCTCTATTGTTACTATATTGTGATCTCTAATTATAATCACCCTGAATGGCCGCTCATACCTTTGCGGCTCCTTACCCCTGTTAGAGTACGACTACGGTAAACCACTGTCCCAATACCAATTTTCCCCACAATGTCACGTACATCCTCGTTATGTCGCGCCACGCGTTTGGCTTTTTCCCTTTCGATTCTCTCCCTCACCTTGTCCCACGTTTTTCTCAGTGCCATCCCGTTACCGAAGATCTCCTCTCCGCCGATCACCGTGTTTCTATAATAGCGTTTCCGCCCTCTAAGTCTGAACAGAATTTCGAATGGAGTGAATCTCGTTACCGTATGCACGGAGTGGTTATAGGTTGCTATAGCTCTTATCATAGCCTCGTCTGGTTCCAGGCCCTTATCTATCTGGTACACCCGCAAGTGATCGCTTAACGTACCGTGGAGCCTCTCTATACCCCCCCCCGCTGCTCTTAGTGTGTCCTGGGGGTGTTTATATGCCACCTTACCTCCAAAGCCTTCATTTCTTCTCTGACTTTTGCGTTATCGAACTCCCGTCCCGCATCAGACGATATCCTTTCGGGTATTCCATAGAACTGGAACCATAAACGGAGACCTCCCAATACCGCCTCGGCCGATCGTTCTCGAATCTGATGTGCCATGGCCACTTTGCTAAAGAGGTCAATCACCGTAACCCACTTGTAGCCTCTCCAGGTGAAAGTGTCTATTTGTAATTCTACTAACGGTGTGTTCGCCGTCGGTGTCTCCTCTTGTGTCGCCTTGGGTGGGTGTGGTTCATATTTGGTGCTGAGGCACACCTCACAGTTGCCGATTGGAGGTGTACCTCAGTACCAAATACAACAGTTCCCAATTATCTCCTGAATCGTTTTCCGCATATTCCACCAGAATTATTTCCGTCGTAGGGCTTGGTAGGTCTCATTCAAGCCTCGATGATTGGTCTTTCCTTGGTCGTTTGTATGCCAAGGTGACTTCCCTCTGTTGATCTCTGTCCTGAACGGTTTCCACCATTATTAGGCAACGAACGAAATTTCGATCCATTCCGATTTTCTCCAATCTCCAGAGGCGTTTTATCTTCTCCCAAATCACTCCATTCCCGACGTATAGATGGTAT
>NW_027116580.1:4147-5031 GCF_000696795.3 Halyomorpha halys | reverse complement strand
CCTTTCTTTAACGTAAGTAATTTTATCTTGTTTCAGGGGGATTTGGTGCATTGTTTGTCCGGTCGCCCCCAGTAACTCTCCCTCCATGAAGAAAATATCAGTGTATTTGTCCTTTATTTCCTGTCTCCAATTTCTCCCCCCTCCTTGGATCGCACCTATCCGTTTGGTTTCCCCCATTCGAAGCTCGCGACACCGATATATCCTCTGCCCCAACCGAATTGTCCACAGGCCCTTGTTATTCCTAATCCCCGCACTTGCCTTCCCTAGTAGTTCGCAACCTATAATAGCCTGATATTCACGGGGCATTTTCTACACGATATGAACCCTGAATACCCCTTCTCCGATCCCCCATTCCCGTAAATCAATGTCCACCTCCCCTTCTACTCTACAGGGCCCACCCAGGGTGATTAATTGACAATGACATACCCGAACATCCATCTGGAGTTTCCTCTCACCGCCACTCAGCTTCCTCAGCGCCTCCCGACACAGGATGGTGTGGGAGCTCCCCGTGTCCACGAGGCATCTCACGCCACTCACCTTGATGATAGGCAGACCGCTGACCTCTTCTTTGATGTTAAAAATCTCTAATGGGCGGTCGCCCCTCTCCTGGCACCCACCTCAACTCTCTTGCCTTGATCTCGTTTCCTCACTTACTCGGCGCCATCTACTGCTTGGCGGTTTATTGCCCCGTCCTCCTCTTCCTTCCTCCTCTTTCCTGATGCTTCTGACGTTTCACTTGAGGACTCACTAGGTCCATAGTCCTCACGTCTTTCCGCCGTATCCGCTTGAAATTTATTTCCATCGGTTCCCCTGGTCCCGTCTCTGCCCTTCTGTAGATATAAGGGCACTGTCGTGCTATGTGGCCTTCATTGCCGCACTCAAAG
>NW_027116580.1:3038-4097 GCF_000696795.3 Halyomorpha halys | reverse complement strand
CTATATATTACAACAAAGAAATTAAAACTAGATATACACACTTTACCAAACTTAATCTAACATTTTGCTATTGACACAATTTTATATATACAACTTAAGGCTATTTACACTGGTCACCCAATCACGCTCTTTCCTATTTACACTCCGATATACTACAAAACAACAACAAAAAAAACGAAAATCTGTATATCTGAGCTAGGGAGGAGGCACTCCAGGTGTCTCCGGAGTTGTTAGCGCTGGGAACCTTAATTGTTCTACGTGAACCGTCCGCCTCTTTCTCGGTTCCTGTATACTCTCAATGGTTACCACGTTATGTTCCCTAATTGTTATCACCCGGAATGGCCCCTCATAGCGCCGAGATTCCTTACTCCTATTGGACCCTAATTTTGCTAAAGAGGTCGATGACGGTTATCCACTTGAACCCTTTCCATGTGAACGAGTCGATTTTGATGTCACTCAGTGGTTCCAATGCCGTCGCTGTTTCTTCTTGCACTGCCTTCGGTGGGTGGAGGTCGTGTTACGTGCTCAGGCATATATCACAACCTCCTATAACCTCTTGGACCGTCTTCTTCATTCCCCACCAAAAATAGCGACGCTTGAGTGCTTGTAACGTCTCGCTCACACCACGGTGATTGGTCTTTCCTTGATGGTGGGTTAAGGTAACTTCCTTTTGCCGTTCCCCGTCTCGCACAGAGCGTTCATCGTGCAGCGGATAAACGTCCTATCGATCCCTACTTGTTCGATCCCTACTTGTTGTTTTAATCTTCTCTCATATGACCTCATTCCCTACGTAGAGATAATGCGTTTTTCCAGCCTTCGACGCATCCATTAATCCCCGAAATATCTGCTCCTCTCTCGCCCCTGGTTGTGACCATATAGTGTTAATCGAGGTTTACCCATACTTGGTGTATTCCACCTTCATAAGGCCGGACGTTCTCGTTTTCCATATTATCTGTAGCCTTTTGTCATTCCCAATCTCGTCCACTTCCTCCATCTCGGACGGTCTATCTCCCGTAGAGATCTATCATCACGGGACAACGGCGTTCCCTCCTCCTGCGG
>NW_027116580.1:2490-2835 GCF_000696795.3 Halyomorpha halys | reverse complement strand
GTGCGGGGGCATTGGGCCACCAGGTGTCCTACTTTTCCGCACCCATGGGACTTTCTGTCTTCTTTCCCTCCTCCGTTGCGTATTCTGCCCTGGTTCGGCCGCCTTCTCTACCCGTGCCTCTGTCTTTACCACTATCTCTGGGTTCTCTTCACTTCCATGGTGTTGATGGATTCCTTGTGCGGTGGTACGGTACTCTGCGTAGATCATATCTTGAGCACATTCCACGAAAGTGCGGTCCCGTGGTAAACCTCCTCTTTTATTCGTCTCCTTAGCTAGTTACACCTTCATTATGGTATCAATAAAATTCATCTTCCAACTGACAACATCCGCTCCAAGAGTCTCTCT
>NW_027116580.1:842-1252 GCF_000696795.3 Halyomorpha halys | reverse complement strand
CGTACGCGTGGGGGCGATTAGTAAGTAAGGAAATTGGAGGCAGGGCATCATGCAGGAGTTTGAGGATATTTTCTTTAAAGAAGGGGAGGTGTTATCAGCAACGGGGTAGACGGTGCATGAGGTAGAATTGAAGCGTGAAAAGGTAACCTACGTAAAGGAGCGCCGATACCCTCAAGCGCTGCGCGAACATATACGGGAGGAGATCGAGAATCTAAAGAGGCAAGGTATCATCGTTAATAGCACATCACCCTATAATAGTCCACTATGGGCCGTGAAAAAGAAAGCTGTGGTGGGGGAGAAAACGGAAAAGTACCGCGTTGTCATCGATTATCGAAAGCTAAATGAGAATACGATAGATGAGGGGTACCCGATTCCCCGGCTGGAAGACATACTGGATAGGTTAGGGGGGG
>NW_027116580.1:0-325 GCF_000696795.3 Halyomorpha halys | reverse complement strand
TGAAGATGGCTAGAAAGGCCGAAACGTTGGACTAATGAAAAAATAAAGTGTTGAGACGGATTTGGATATAAAATTGATTTATTTAGTAATTATTTATTTAATATGGCATTATCTAAAGTTGAAATGGAAAATATTCCATATTTTAATGGTGAATTGAATAATTTAGAAAATTTAATATGCATTGTGAGACAACTAAAAGAAAAATTATGTGATAAAAGTAATTCATTTAAACAATTAAATGAAAAAAGTTGATAAATGAGGTAGTTTCTCGTTTCAATGACAAGGGAACGTATTTTAAATTAAATTATAGTTTTGAAACAACCAT
>NW_027116579.1:0-5564 GCF_000696795.3 Halyomorpha halys | reverse complement strand
ATATGCATTATACCCTGGGCCTGGGTCTGAGCCTGGCAAAGGCAGATAATTATTTAATCTATTATATCAGCCATGTATCTACCCAGGAGTCAGGAAATCTTTTTTGTTCTAATGACCCACTTCCTGGTCATTTCTGATATACATGGGGTCCACCATCACTTTGTGGATACACAGAAATAAAAGTCAACCCCCCAGGCCGGATTCAAACCGGCAAACATAAGGTAGTTGTTTAACTCCCTCAGCTACAAACAACCCAGGAGACCCTCCTGTGGCAAACCCAGCCTCTATAAAGAGGGTATGGCTAAACTGGGAAACCTAATGGTTGAACATAGCTCTGACAAAATTACCTCATTGTTCAACCTATAAACAGTACTTCCTTACTAAATATAGAACTGAAAACTCTATGATTTGTCGTTTTAGTTTTTTTTTTCTTAGATAGATTATTATCATTTTGAATTATGTCAATTGAACTGAAATTTATTTTTAAACAAGTTAGTTTATTTGGCATAATATAAAACAATGATATTATCTAAAGAATATTTTTTTCAGAAATGAAAATAATATTATTCAGAAGCAGTTATGGAATAAAAATATTAATATGTTAATTAGCAAATGATTATAAAACTAAACATCATTTGTATCACATTAAAATGTTTTTAAAAAAATTCGCTTAGGTTCTTAACAATTTAACTTAAACATAAGGTAATCTTCTTTGCAGAATTGAAATCAAGAATCTAGGTGGAGGAAAACATCAGTTGATATTTAATAAACTAGAAACATCTGATGAAGGAGAAATTTCCTGTTCATCTGGAGAACTAAACTCATCTTGTAAACTTGTAGTAAAGAAAGGAGAATTGAAGCCAGTTATTCATTTTGGAGATACTGTTGATGCTCCAGCAACAAAACCTATTATAATAGATGTACCATATACAGGTATATGAGAAGTTTTTCAGTTTAATTCCTTTCATTAATCCAGTATGCAATATGAATGTTAAATGATTGTGATTAATTTCAAAATAGATGAAAGAGCTGTCATATAAAAATTTCAAATACATGTATACAGACTTACTTCAATTGTCTATAGAGGATATAGAACAATGAATAATTAAGATTGAATGTGCTTAGCAAGATAAATATTGACTTACTTATCCAATAATTGCATTGAATAATATAAAAATGTTTAGTATATTAAACTTCCTGATTGATAATGCTTAATGTAAAATCAATTCACATTATTTCAGAGTATATTAATTATCATAATCATAAACATTTATTGAGTACAAGAAGTTGCACATTTGTTCAACAGTAAAATCTTAAGGTGTCAACTGTTCAATATCGTCATTCACCAATCATATTGCATTACAAATCAATGTCTGCCTCCCAATAGAACTTCCCAACTTGTTGTGAATTGAGTTATAACTTATTTTTTAATTTTTTAGTTTTAAACCCAAATTATTTTTTATTTTCCATTAGCTCTTTACCCAACCCAAAAACTATCCCTTAGAAGAAATAACTGCTCCAGACTTCCTATTACTGTAACTTCAATTATATTTTACCTGGTGTAGGTGACATTATTTAACATGAAAGACAAATAAAATATATTTCCAAATTAAATGCTCTTCAAATGTATACATTTTTATACTGTTGGATAATGAATGTATGATTGGGAAAATTATGGGTTCCCAAATCCTTTTCAAGTTCTAAGAAATGGGAGAAATAAACTATTTTGAATGAAAAGTGGATTTGATAAAAAATAAATTGTTTTATTTAAAAGTAACAGGGGAGGCTTAAAATAGCTGAACATAAGTTCTGAATTAGCATAATCCAGAATGTATCAAATAATTTTTATGTAGATAAAATCTAAAACAGATTTAAAAACTGTAATCCATAAGCACAGTTAAAAATGTGGACGTTAGTTCTGAACTATCATACTTGAAAACCTATGAAATAATGCTTATTTTGATAAAATTTGTAATAATTATAAAACTTCTAATCCACAATCCCATCAGTGAATTCTGAATCAGCACTACTAAAAATACAATACAAGACTGTCACATGAATTAAATAACATAAATAATATTCTTTGCTACACCATCAATCATTTCAAAATTTAACCAAAATTGAATAATTGTAATTGCTTACTATATTATATATTATGTGAACTTAGTTGAAGGCACAAGACAGACCCCTGTTGAAGCTAAGCTGGTAAAAGATGGAAAACCACTGCCTCTAAAAGAAGTTGAAGTTACTGTGACTGATGAAAAAGCAGTCTTTACTATTAAGAAACCAGCACGTAATTTATCTGGAAAATATGAAATCAAAATTTCTAATGGTCAAGGAGAAGATTCAAAAAATATTAATATCAACATGCAAGGTAATAACAACTAATTGTAAGTCATTTTTTGTACTAAAAATTAGTTGCAGATAAATTATTTTAGAAAATAATGTAAATTATATAAATCTGAGTATATCAATAAAATACAGTTATCTATCATTTTATAAATATAGAGAGAGTTTTTAATTTACTTTCTGTTCAAATTGAATTTTTTAGATGCCCCCACTGCTCCTTCAGATGTAGATGTGACTGATGTATTTCAATCGAGTTGTAAAGTTTCTTGGAAACGTCCATCAGATGATGGAGGTTCTCCCATAATAAAGTATATAATTGAGCGACAAGATCTTGCTGTCAAAGGTATTACTTACCTGTGCCTTTTTTGTTGGAACAATTATTAACATATTTTAAATTAAAGATAATATGTATATTGTCAAACGATTTACAATGCTTAAATATTTGGTTTCTTATTAGGAGGTTGGAGAAATGTTGCTGAAGTACCTTTTGAAGATGGCACAACTTACAACTGTACAGATCTTGTTCATAAGAGGGAATATAAATTCCGAGTTCAAGCCCTTAATAAAGTTGGGGCATCTGAATATGGACATTGTTCCAAGACAATTTTAGCAAAAGATCCTTGGGGTAATCAGTGATTTTATTTGTATCTAAAGTGTTTAAATTAATATGGTTCAATTAAATCCGGAACAATATTTGTTATTCTGTGTCATGACAGCAACTAACCTATTTTCAGATGAACCAAGTAAACCAAAGAATGTTGAAGTAGTAGATTGGGATAAAGATCACGCTGATCTGAAGTGGGAAAAACCAGACAGTGATGGTGGTGCACCAATTACTGGATATATAATTGAATATAAGGTAAATTACTAGCTGATAAGGGTATACAGTATATGAAAATACATTTCATGAATGTGTATTTACATGATATATTTATAAAGGGTATTCAATACTCAATTGAAAACTCTTTTGTTTTATTTTTGATTTTATTATTTTTTTGAGAGAGAGAGAGTTTTAAGAATTTTAAAGTTCTCAGTAAGTTTTAGTAATGGTGAAAAAAGTTTCTTTTGATAAATGAATGTCACTTCTTTTAGATCTTCTCCAGCACCCTTAGAAATTAAACGAAGAGTCCTATGTGCCAACCACTGTTATTCTAGCCTCAGTCCCTATTTTAGGAGCTGTGCCTTGTCTAAGGACACCAAGATTTATTTGTATAAAACAATTATTCAGCTAATTCTTCTGTATGGCTCGGAAACATGGACTATCTCCAAGGCTGGTGAGCACAACTTAATGGTCTTGGAGAAGAAGATTCTCCGTAAAATATTTATAGCTGTTAAGGTTGACCAGATATGGAGGCGTCGAACAAACCAGTAGCTCAAAGTTTTATATAAGGAACCAGACGTTGTCCAGTTCGTGAGGCTCAGTAGATTGAGGTGGGCAGGGGATGGCTGAGAGTGATCTGCCTAGGAAAATAGTGACAGAAGTACTACATGGAGCAAGACGCAGAGGAAGACCATGCCTTTGATGGAGTGATGGTATGAGTGGTGATACCAGGACAATGATGGGAGTGAGGAACTGGATGGAGGCTGCACAAAATCGTAATGATTGGTGGAGGCTGATACAGGAGGCCAGGACTCTACCTCGAGTTGTGGAGCCGAATTAATAATAATAATTCAAATCACGATGGTAGATTCTTACAGAAAATTGAATTATCATACAATTTGGTTCTTCATGCTGGTTATGTACCATTTTTGCTCAAAATATTAAAAAAAAAAAGAAAAAAATAAGTAAAACAATTGCTTGTTATTTTTGGCATTTAATGCCTTCAGGACTTATCATATCAGAAAAATTACTGATATAAAATCATTTTGAAAATACATTCAGTATGAGAATCCTTCATTAAAAATTTCAGAGTTAAGTGCGCTAGAAAAGAACTGGAAGAAGTTATGAAACCAACTTCACCACCAAATGAAACTTTTTTGACATAAATATGGCGTATCAAGTTTGATTTTGAAATTCTCAAAACTATTGGAAAAACTATTTGTGTCTGAGTCTTGAACACCCTTTCTATGTGCGTATATCATGAACTTTACTCATAGGCTTTAAAATGAATGGTATCTTTTACCCTTTTGAATAATGCATAGGACAAAATTGGACTGTTTCTTTATTTATGTTTAATCATTTTCATCTTACTTTGAAGATTCAACTTGCCAACTGTCATTTTTCTTTGAATGCTTCAGTTATTTAAATACGCAATAACTTAAATACTCAATAAATTCACTAACTTGGACTATTTTTATTGTCATGTCAACTCGACACTATTGTGTTATGATTGCTGTTAGTTTTGTGGTAATTTAATTAAGTTTTTATACCAGAATATCACGTTTTTAATGACCTTGTCAAATGAACATTTGGGTAATTAGTTACTTTATTATGTAATTTTGGGAGTCACGGTAGCAGCGTGGTAACGCGCCTGTCTACCAACCCAAAGGTTACGAGATCGAGTCCCCGCCCCTAACCGGGATTTTTTCAAACATTTAAATATGTAATACTCACTCACAACCTCCCCCCGGGCATTTGTGAGGCCCGTAAGCCAATGGGTGGCACTCACAAAAATAGGCGTGGGAGTGACGACCCACCCTATGAAAACCTCTTCATGAGACGCGCGATGTATTTCCTACATACATCGCGCGAGGCCTTGGACCTCTGTGGTCTGTCGCGCCAATAATAATAATAATAATTATGTAGTGTCAGTGAAAATAAAAATAATGGTTATATTTTTGTTTCCAAATGAAACATGTCTCTTAGTATGTTTTGCTAATAAAAGCAAAATAATTAGAATAAACTACTTCTTTGCTGAGTCAATGGAATTGGAAAACATGTGAATTTATAAATCATTAATGTTCCCATGTAGACTTCTATTTTATTGAAGCTTATATACACAGAATTAAACATTCTAGGCCTAGTTCATTCTTTCCTTGATCTTGTTTTCAATTATTCAATTCTCATCTAAGTGGGTACATAATGACTTTGATCACTTGTTGAGGCGTCCAGTCAAGATGACAGAATCAAAAACTTTAATAAAAAGGAGGTCTAAAGCTTCACCCCAATCTTAGATGAATTCTAAGATCTTTGCATTGAAGATTAGATGTCCTCTCTGTGCCTAAGGTGCTTCTATATTAGCTCAATAAAGACTAGATCTTAGGTGTTTCTTTTT
>NW_027116578.1:0-1120 GCF_000696795.3 Halyomorpha halys | reverse complement strand
TGAATAATTTATAATTATATTTACATTCAAATAGTTTTTAGAAATTAATCTAATTAAATTTAGTTAAAACTAGTCCAGATGGCTAGTTCATAGAAATATCATAAATTATTATCTAGTTCCAGAAAGGCTAAATACTATTAAACTAAAAAAAAATTAAATAAATGAATTTATCAACACAATAATGATTTGAAAAAATGGGAGAGATATCCAGCATAATTTTGATTTTGAAAATTCTATGATTTTACATAAAGAAAATAATACATTCAAAAGAAAAATCCATTTACATATCTGGAAATATTAAGTATATAGTGAATTTCAAAACAGACACAAGAAATCTGAACCAACACTATGCAGAGATATTAAGTAAAATTAATTTATGAAAAATATGGGATAAATTAAATGTTGATAATCATAATTAACCTTGATAAGAATTTTACCAAAAAAATAAAGAGGAAATTTAACAAAAATATAGTTAAAATAAATAATTTTAAAGCTTGACCTGAGTGGAGGGAAGGTTACAAGCATTGTGATAAATTTTAACAAATAAGTGATTGTGATAAAGACTTCTAATTTTTGTTTTATTGTAAAAATTGACTTATTTTTGTTAATTAGACATAATCTAGGATATGCTTATTAACTAAATATATATGTTTACCTAATCTTTTAATTTTCATAGAGAAATTGTTGAATTGACCTGGGGAGAATAGCCTGCATGAAGTGTTTTTAAATTATTTAGTTCTAAAATTGTATTAAGGTAAGATAAATTATAAATAATATTGTTAATTATTTTGAATTTTTGAGGATTATAGATGTAATAAAAGCTGTTTTGTAATAGATGTCCCTGAGGATTGGCCGAAAAGTCGGGCTTGTAAGGTGAATAAAATGTTTTGAGACTATTGTGGATAAAATTTAAATTTATTTAAATAATATATAATATTTAGTTTGAGAAAGGCTAAAAACTACCATAATATAAAATATTTATCTATTTTTAAAAAACCTACTAGCTTTTTATTATTATTTTCTTTTTTGTTTAAATAAAACTATTCATATTTCTACTGTTTACTTAAAATATTCAGTATTATTTCATTTATTACTACGATTTAGTTTAATACTTTTATCT
>NW_027116577.1:321994-324562 GCF_000696795.3 Halyomorpha halys | reverse complement strand
ATCCGATTGGTCAAAACCCCCTCTCTTATTTCCTTATTCTTACTACCCCCTCTTCTGCAGAGTACATATATATTTTCTAGACTAGATAGCTAAGTAAGATATAAGTTAGAAGATAGAGACTGAGTAACATGTAGTTCTTGTAAATATATTAGAATAAAGTCATTTTAGTCTTCACTGATTTTTTATGTTATTTATCTCCTGGCAGTTGCCAACGTCGGAACAAGATCATAAACAGGCCCTCCGCTCTAAAGCGGAATATATTGACCAATAGGACTCCAGGATTCTTGATTTCAAGGCTGTAAGCTATGTTCATTCGGTTATGAAATGTGTAGCAGGTTGTGAAGAAGCCACTAACCACCCCGCCATCTGCCGGCTGTGAATGGAGCTAACGGTGCGTGAACTTGAGTCGTTTGTCTCTGCCGCAGTGGCCAATTCCTATTAGTTCAGGGGCTAGTTCACATTCAGGGCTTTCGCGAGCTGAGGCAATTTCATTCATTTGTTAATTTTTAATTATTCTCTAGTTCATTGTTATTTTTAAACCCTTTGTAGGTGAATGTGCTAAGGCGTCACAATAGTAACCTTGAAACTGCGGCACTGTCGGTCCGATCCTCGTCTGAGCTGGTTGAATTTATTTCGTAGTAACCCCCACGCTATGAAATTCGACTTCCCTACTCAGGTTAGAATAGGAAAGTAACGGAGAATACAACCCTCTCGTATGTTAGAAAAAAATCTATTAAGTTTGATAGATCTATTGGTTTATGTTAGCATTAAAAAAAAAGTATAATAATAATAAAGGCTTCATGAACCCGGAGGTTCTATACCGATACCACCAATCGCTCTCTACATCTTTCCAATAACGCACCTACAAACCCCTCGGGTCAACATTCGCTCGTTACTAAGCCCTACAACTTTACACGCTCATTTTATACACCACGATGCTATAACCTGCATTATATTTACCAGGTGAAATTCCCTCAATTCAGCGTTGTGTAGCCTTCTAAATCATCGCGTTAATTCATCCTTTTTTGGCTCAAATATTTTACATAATACTTTATTTTCAAAAACCTTAAGGCGTTGCTCCTGAAACAAAGTATACTCCAAAAAAAAAGTTTTACCTTGGAGGTTTTTAGAAAATACTACGCTAAATAGATTAGTTTCTATGAACATTTTTGCTTAAAAATGAAGTCTTGACCAGTTTTGAAGCCAAAAATTGAAAATGAAAAACCTATTTTTCTACATTTTTTGGTAAGTTTCACCCGCAGTTTTTTGACACTTGGCTAGTTCTTCGTCAGTAAGAAGAAGTGATTCATTATATCAAAAAACAGAAAAAATATATAAATAAAATTATATTTAAATTAAAACAACATCTTAAACACAATCTTCTTATTAATTGTTTATTTATTTCGTTTCATTAGTCAGAAAATGACCGAAATGCAGTGCTTGGAAACCAGTGATAATTTTTTTCAAATATTTTTATTTTATTTTTAAATTTTTGTTTTCTTTATTTTAATTGAAATAAATATTATTTGGCACACAACAAAATTGTAATAAGAAATGACATACTGTCATTCCTTTTGATTTTATAAAGAGCATCCTTTTAAAATCTTTCTTTTAAAATCGATCTTTTAAAACGAGATTCGTCATCATTTGGTACTATATTGGTTTTTCCGTATTAAAGCTACCGAAACAATGTTTTATTAATAAAGAGACAAAAAATATATAAAACAGCGATGTAAATTTTTCTTTTAGGTTTCCATGAATCTCAATCAATATTAACTTAATATCAATTTGTTCACATTTAAATAAAACTTGTTTTGCCACAACAGTGGTACCACCTGTCAGATAATGATTCAAACTATCGATTGTCGGTCATATATCGATTCTTGATATTTTTAGGATATTAGAGCATGTACTAAAACAATGGTGGCAAGCCTCCGCTATATGAAGAATGTTAAATGTTTTAGATGCTAGGAACATTTTCATTTCTACTACTTTTATCGCTCCCCCCTTGACAATTCATTAAATCTACTCTGAAAAACAATTTTTTTTATATGGACTAATTGAATAAAATAGAAATTTTCCTGACTTATACTGATGTTCCCGCCCTCGTTAGAACTGATAGCGCTGAGAACTGAAAGACAGGCGCAACGGTTAGCTAAAACCGCAGTACTCTCCAGTAATCCGTGCGCTTAATTCCAGTCCTAATTGATAGATATTTCCATCCATTAAATATGTCAATTAAGTTGCTAAGTGCAAAAAGGGTACTCGAGACCATTTTCTTTTTTAAGGAGAACTCATTTTTAGTTTCTATACTATGGGAATAATATTTTGTCAAAATTTCAAATCAACAACTCAAAATTCCAGTGAGTTGTCAATATTTCGTCAGAGATTGTTTCTGTAGCATCGATCAACTGAGAGATAGCTATCATATTTGGAAGTTCTCATAGACCAGAGGATAATGTATCAATGATCTCTCTCTCTCTCTCTCTCTCTCTCTCTCTCTCTCTCTCCCTCTCTCTCTCCCTCTCTCTCTCCCTCTCTCTCTCCCTCTCCCTCTCCCTCTCCCTC
>NW_027116577.1:316635-321914 GCF_000696795.3 Halyomorpha halys | reverse complement strand
TCCCAAACTATTAAAATTTTAAGAATTAGAAAACTTAAGCTAGGTGCTCTTTACAAAGTAGTTTTTAAGATATAAAATTTTGCTACTAAACTCTAAACATTTACGGATTAAATAATTCTTTATAATATGAAAATATTTAATATTATAATCTGAATTTGCAGTTTTTCAATTTATTTACACCAGGAATAAAATAACTACCAGCCATTTTTTTTAATTTTCTGGATTTTTTTAAGCTCAACTTAGTATCCCATGAATGCAGTCATTAGTATTTTATTTTTATTTTTTTAAATTAAAGCTAGATCAAGTGGCCGAGATAGCAATAATGAACCATTTAATTCACAAGTATACAACAGACGTATTGTTGATTTAAATCAATCGTGAATAAATTTGTTTTATTATGTTTTTAATTACTTTCAAGACGTTGTCTAGGATATATTTGATTTAGTGCACATATTGGTTATTCTCAAGGAACTTTGTCACTAAGTTAAGCATTTTTCAATTACATATAAAGTCAAAACTCGACTTGTGCTTTGAACTTTTGGGATACCAACTTATATAACTATATCAATGGAATAAGACACCCATTGCGTCATAACTTGAGGTGTGGGCCAAGGTATTCCCAGTACTGACGTAAAAAGATGCCACCGACGCAGAAATAAACCACTCGAATGATGGCGTAGGAATATTTCACTCTTCTCCGAACTAATGAACTTATCTGAGAAGTGATGGGAACAGTAAGTGCCCTTATCGATTACCTCAAAGATTTTGGTTCCGAATCCATCTTGGCTTTGGCATAAAAAAATTGAATCACTTGGCCTTGTTAATTCGTTAGAGATGTTGGCTATTCAAAAATTTTAACAGTTGGACCTTTTCCAATTGTACAATAGCGAGAATAATGTAGCTTCAAATAAAAGAGCTATAGATTACTATATACAATTATTGATTGTTTTTTCTTGGCTCACGTCTTCCATTGAAGATATATACAATACGCGCATCGGACCTTTTTTAAATTTTTAGTTTTGTTTTTGTTCTTCTGCTCCACCTTAGAATGCTGGATGGGTTGTTAAGAGTGGACTTTATTTAAGAAAATTAATTGAAAGAAAATTGACTTAAATTGAAGAAAAAAGAATCTATCGAATAATTTACATTGTGATGGGGGGAGTGGTCAAAACATTTCTGGTTAGACTGTAAGTAATGAAAATGAAGGTTAAATTAATACAAGAAAATTAGAGGTGAACTTACTCAGGTGTGTAATTAATGATATTGGATGGTTACCTGTCTCTGCTCCCATGATGACATCTTCTTTTCCTTCCACTCCTCTCCTCTATTGCCGGGCAGTTCTTCCTGAGATTTAATCACACATCATGAGTTCAGAAATTTAACAAAAAGGAAAGAAAATTATTTTGCCTGGAAAAAAATGGCTCTCGTTTGTACCCTAGCTCTTCTGCTCACAGAGTTCACGTGAAGTTAATTTTTTTTCTACCGGCCGCTAGGTGGCACTAAATAAATACTTGTTTTATTAGATGCTTTAGTTTTTTAAACCAACCTTTACATTATTAAGGCTTTGCGACTTTTAAGATGAACCTTGATTGATGAGTTGCATCGTCAATTACGTTGGTTCTCTATGTTATCTTTCTTCCATAAGTCATTCATAGCTTTTTCGCAGTATTATTTTATTTCTTTTAATTTTTTTTTATTATAATTAATTTATCGGTTTTTTTCTCTACAATCTATTATTGCTTTATTAGTACATAAATTATTCTAATAGGTGGTTATTTACATTTATAAACGGCTTTAATAATTATTTTATAAAACTAAAGAAATAATTTATACATACATAATCTTTTTTAAGCAGATTAATGAAATAGTCAGTGTAGGTATGTGTGCAGAGAAAAGGATATAAAGTTAGTCTGATTGGCAAACAACTTGTTTAAACCGTCGCTATATACTGTCGTAGTTGTACTGTTACAATAGTGATACAGAGCGATTGTGTCCCGTCCACACGGTCTTTCCTCAATCTCTTAATATTCAGTTGAAAGAATGCCCATCAAAGTTACATAATAACCAACGGGTACATTCAATAAGGTAAAAACAAAAAAAAAAAACATTAGATATAATCAATTCCAAGTTCAAAAACAATCTTAACTACAATTACATTTGATAAAGGTTAACAAGATGTGACAGTTCAATGTCAAACTGTAGTGCAGGGTTTTAATGTCTTCAATTGATACAATGGGTAAACCGTATTACTTTATCCCGTCAGGAGCTGTTTTAAGAAGGGTATAGAGATTAATTCTCCCCGTTGGAACCCGAGTCCTTTGAGATAGTAGGACAGTGCCTTGCCACTGAGCCACGCTGCAACCCTTATTAGATAATAAAATATCCATTTATTGTGACAAATATCATATCTATAAAAACTATTATTCGAAAAATTTGACTATTCCATAAACTGATTACTATGAACTGTCAGCCTTTAATGATCCTAGGTCTCTATCCCAAAGATTAGTTTGCGATACTTTGGAGGTTGTCGGGTTTGATAACATCGATTGTATAGTATCGATTGCCTTCGTAGTTCTATATAAATACACGCATAAGAGGATTATATTTTAAGCACGCCATCTCCCTATTAGCGAAATGGTGCGGCACTATAGATAAGTGTTCCCTGAAGATATAAGATCTGACTAAACATCGTTAGCAGATGCTCGGTAAGAGGAGCTTACATAACGACAGGTCGTTGCGTCAGTGTTTGTCCTGTGGCTATCCGTGCTCATTTGTGGTCTCATCAGAATCTGTGTACATTCAATGTATTATTATTGTTTAGTAAATCTTGATGACCTACATATCCCTTTTGTCCTTGACTTCATATCAACCAAATTCCCAAAATTCCATATAAACCTTTCCAACCATCCTAATCCTTTGGTTCAAACCTTATCTAATTCCACCCATCCTTACAGCCCACCGAGAAGGTTGAAACGACAGTGGCCAAGAGACTTATTAAAATAAAAAAGAACCATTGGAGTTCTGGCAATGGTCAGATTCTCAACTCAAGTTGAGTGTTTGCGGCTTTAGCGCACTTGCTCAGCCTCCACTGGCTTACATAAATTTTGGAAATAAACTATTACGCAAAATATTCACACCGGAAAAAGATAATTTAACCGAAGAATTTTGAAGGTTACGCAACGCTGAATTCAGAGAACTGCACCCGGTAAATATAAGTCAGGTTATAGCACTGTGGCGAATAAGATGGGCGTGTTAGGTTGAGGAACTTGCTTGAGGGGTAGACCGAAACGTATGAGGGAGAATTGTGTTAAGACTTATTTAGTAGATTTGGGTTTAGAGGAGCATCACTGAGCAGATGTATGTAGAGAACGATTGGTGGTATCGGCATCAAACCATCTGGTTCGCTCAGCATTTACTATTTACTTATTAAATAAATTAATGATTTATTTCAAGAAATAATTATTTTCTAAATATCTATTAGTCTAACAACATTATATCTAATAATTACTCGAGGGATTCAGTCGTAAAAGATGGTTGCTGAATAATGAAAACTTTCACAATGTTTTACTTTGAACCTTAAGAACTAACTATAAATGAAATGTTGTAATTATTTCTTTGAAATACAACTCAACCCTTTGAAATTAACCCTTAAAAATTCGGTGATGCTAAAAACTTCAATTCACAATTATGTCCGATACCTGATTTTACGAACTAGTGCATCAAAAGTAAACTCAATCAAATATTATTTATTCATTAAAATAAAACAATATAATTTTTGAAATCCATGAATAATTGATGTAAACTATATCCGGAGATAGTTGGGACTAGGGCAATGAATAATAGTGATAATTGAAAACATTGACAGCAAAAATTAAAAACGAAAAAATAAATAAATAAAATAAAATCTCGGTACGATTTAAACAGAAAAATGAATAAATGAAATGAAGACAATCAAACAATTTGAAATAAATTAAATACAGCATTTACAATCTCTACCTGAGGATCCCCGAGCCCACTCTATCCCCCTCGTATGAGGTCCGAGCGCAGCCCTCCCACCGCGTTACTGGTAATGAGCCAGTGGAGGCTGAGTAAGTGCGCTAAAGCGGCAATCACTCTACTAAAGTGGAGCATCATTCGATTGGCCATTGCCAGAACTCCAATCCGATTATTCGATTATTTTACAAAAGGTCTCTTGGCCACTGCCGTTTCAACCTTCGGTTGTAAGGATGGATGATACTGGATAAGTTTTGAACCAAAGGATTAGAAAGTTTTATATGGAATTTCGAGAAGCTGGTTGGTATGAGGTCAAGGACAAAAGGGATATGAAGGTCAGGTGTAGTGTTCTGTTGGAAACTTACTAGGGTGCGTTGACTATGGTTCTGAGGATTTTGGATTGAAAGGATTGGATACGTTTCCCTAACAAAAAATAAAAATAAGTGTTAACGCCATAACATAATTACCTTGTAAACAATTGTAAATAGTATTTGAGTTTTATTAGTGTTTTATTTAGTTACATATATTTTTATTTGTATTGTTTTATTTAGATTTAGTTATTTGAAAAGAAAAAAAAAATATGTAATTATATTTGTTTGTAATAATGAGTAATAGAGACAGTTGCTAGGGGTGATAATTGTTGCTAAGAAGCGTCACCTAGCAACGGACCGACCATCTTAATTTTTTAGAGCAGGTCCGACTAATTAGTGGTCCTGGTAGCGTAATTAGCAGCCCTGTCTGCGTTTGGATGATATTATTTTATTTGACATTTTTTGAGTGTACTCGTCGTCATAACAGTTCGGAGCCAGACCACTTCTGTGTTTCGATTTTAATATGAGTTCCAATTAATTAAGTAATTAGTGGCCAACCCCTGAACCCAAGGAACGTGTGTAACCAGCCCATGTGTGGGTTTTTTTTCCGAACCCTCTAAAACAGAAATAAAATGTGAATTAGTAAGTGCATTACTGTGTAAAAAGAAAAGTAATTCATGTTGTGTCTTACCTTTGGTATTTTAAGGTTACCTGTTATATTTAATTTTACATATGAGCTATCCATTCAAGGAGCTATTTTGAGTCCGGAGGTGAGGGGCCTCCTCGTGTTATAAGATAAAAATAAAAAAAATAATAAAGACAATAGATAATAGTGAAATAATAAGAGAAACAGTCAGAAATCAAAAGAAGTGTGAGGGAGGGGGTTGGGGTCTCGACATATCTTCTGTAGTGTGCTGTTTTGGTATTGTTGTAGTGATTTCAGGGCTGTTGGGTAAAGATAGTGTAGTAGTGGTG
>NW_027116577.1:265908-308790 GCF_000696795.3 Halyomorpha halys | reverse complement strand
TATTTTTACTTGTATATTTTGTTTATATTAGTTTTTAGTTTTTAAAATGTTTAAATTGGCCAAATAAATGTTTAATCCAAGCCAGTTTGTTTTTTGTTCATTTTAAAGCCTTCCAACAAAAAGACATAGTTGATTTGAGGTAGCTTTAACAATAAGAATACAATAAAAAATATAAAAATCAATAAAATACAATATTATACAACAGACAATAATATATAATACATGTAGCATTATATCAAATATAAACAATACAATAAAGAATGGAACTGTCGTAGCGCTTGCCAATATGGATGGCTCAAGTATATGATAGTTGCCGTCATGACAGTATATACTGTTTTGACAGTATATGGCACTAGGTCTGGCACGATATTTAACATTACATGTAGCGGCAAGCTTGAGGTTAAAACTCGTTTACACAGTGATAATTTATAATTATCATGATACTTTACAGCCGTGGCGTCAACTGTACAATTATTGGTGTAAACTTTATTTAAATAAAAAAAATATAAAAAACAGTTTTAATCTAAAAATTTATCTAGTTATGCTCGAATTTATAATTACCTACTTTCAAAGGTTTCTTTAGTCATTGCTTCTTATTCAATGAAAATAATGACTCGAAATATCAATTTCCTTTTCTGTAAAAAGTCGGGCTATTTTCTATATGTAAAGTTTTGAGGTGTACTTTAACTTCCTACAAGTTTATTTCTTTGAAACAAATTTTATTTCACAAAGTTTATTTTTTGGAAAGTCCCCTTAAAGTTATTTCTTTGTGGTGCACTTTAACTTCCTTGAACATTGCTAAACACTTACAAAACACGAAGTATAAACTTCATTTAAATAGTTTCTAACGTAGTTAACGTGTAGTTTATGGTCTTCATTCTGTCTAAAGTTATTGTTCAACCACAGTAGGAATAGTAAGTGGAAACAGTGAAGTATAATAATGGTGCGACTTCACCATTTAGGTAAGCCAACTATTGTGAGATAATTTATTTTAAATTTCATAGGAGAGATTTCCTTACGCCGCTTTCTAATTTTAGTCACCTTTTCAATGTTGCTGGATTTTATTATAATATGATATAAAGAGTATAAATATAAATTGCATTAATGTGGATATGGCAATTAAATTGATTCATTGTCTAAGGTATTTCTTTTACTTGTAGATTATGACTGTGAGTTTCGATATAGTCATAGAAAGCGTAATACTAGGTAAGATAATTTTTATAATTATAAGGGGTAAGTGGATGAAGGGTCATATAATTTTTTTTGAATCTCTAGTGCGGATAAAAGAGGTAGGTGCCTGTCTAGCTAGGTACTCTAACCTCATAACCAATTAATAATTGAGATAACTAAATGTAGAGGGGGCTATGTATACTTTAAAACATAAGCTCCAAAAAAAAAAAATTGAACTTTGCTTTCTTAAAATTTACTATTTGTAACATTGGTGTTTTCCTATTCCAAGTTTTTAAAATTAAAAAACCGATATATCCTTGATCTCCTTACTCTAAGATCATCCATTCATTTATTAAAAACCTATTCCTTCACCTACTACATAAACAAACCTCCGCATCATTTTCAGCTGTGTAAACAGCCATTATTTATTACTTTTATAAACAATAATTTAACCTAAGGTTGTTAACATGTTATTTCAACATGTATACTGAAACATTTTAATGCCTGCCAGACAATTAACCTTAGTTTGTGAACAATGTATTTATTCTTAGGGGACATATTTCCCAGAATAAAATGATTTTTTTCATTTCATTATATAACCCCTTCATCCAATAACGCCTTTAATTATTGTTGTTAATAAATTTAATTGAACAGGAACGTACCATAAACATTTCAAATACAGTGTGGCGTGTGGGTTATGGAAATTTAATTCTGCTATTACGTATTACCTCTGGGATAGAGAACAACATTATATCCATTTCTCATCTTTATCGGTTACAGTTTTCTGATTATCAATGGTTGTATTTTATTGGGGATACTGATGCAGTTTTTGAGACAGAATTTTCATCAGTTCCCGATTACGGTGTTTTTTTTTTTCAAATAGAAAAGTTTATTCTATGTATTAATAGATTTTTTGCGGCTAGTAGTAATTATTCCTGGTTCCTGAATATATAAACGTTTACTAGATGAAAATTTCGTTTGTGATAATGAGATCATATCATATTATATCTTGAACATTTTGATTGGGGGGTAACTTGGTGAACAAAACAAATACTTGCATTTTTTTATGTGTTCTACAACTTTTGACTCCTTTGCAGTTTATAGTGGTCAACTTTGAAAGACTGATGAGTTTAACCGACAATAGTTACAGCATGCACTAGTGGCACGTCATAGCGGGCGGGTTAGCCGAAAATGAATTGTAATATAAGAATTTTGTATTAGAAATTTTGACTAATTTATTTTTTTTTTTTTTATAGAATTTTCATTTTTCATAAAATATTTGATTTTCTAGTTAAAAGCGAAAAACTGAAAAATTTACCAATCGTCTGAGGTAATGGATAGTGAACGTACCTTGGGCTAAATAAAAGATTTAAATTTTTCTAAAAAAACATAAATTAATTTCCATTCATAAAAGGCAATTATTGTAATTTGATGTTGTTTTTTTTCTTTCTTAGGGCAATTAAATAGCCTTCTTACTTCAATTCTTTATTTTTATTAATTCTACATCAAAAATAAATCTTGCTGACATTTCGGAGGTGTTCCGTCTATCTTCAGGCGCTAATTAACTTTACTTATTATTTTATTTTTATTTTCTTATTTTTTTTTTAATTAAAAATCCTTAAATATTTTTTTTAAAGTCATTTTTGTGTAATTTCTAATAAAAATTTTGTCATATAATAATAACGTAATGGAAAAAAAAAACCAATAAGTAATAATTTATATTAGAAATAAGACAAAGATGGCCTTTAATTATAAGAATTTAAAAGGAAATAAAACTATTAGGAAAATAAAAATGGGAGATAAAATAATAAGTGAAAAAGAATCAGCGTCTGAAAACGGACGGACTGTCCGACAGGATTAATTCTTTAATCTAAGATTGATAAATAAAACATTGAAATAAGAAAGCTATTTAATATTCCAAATAGAAAACAAATCAATTTAAGATTTTTTAAAAATTAATAGTTTAAATCTTTTATATGGTCCAAATACGCTCCTAGACCACACCTCAGGCGATAGGCAATTTTTAGTTTTTCGCTTTCAGGTGTAAAATTAAAGTTTTACGAAAATCAAAATTTTGTAAGAAATTAAAATATTCAAAATCTCCAATATAAAATTCTTAAGAGCGTAAAGTCAAAATAGTCAGTTGAATTTATTAATCCATGAAAATGAACCAATATAAAAGCCAAAAAGAGTAGAACTCTTTAAAAAAATACAGTAAATTAATTTAATAATTGTAGTCAAGGTTTTTTTTTAATATATATATTTCTTAATCTATAAAGTTACTACTACTAATTTGATTTATTAGTTTTTTTATGAAACTTTAAGAAAATACGTCCAATACACTTACGTAAAATCTGAGAATCTCTCCTATACTTTTAAAAATATTACTATTACGAACAGTAGTACTGGAAATTACTTGCTGAACTTGAAAAGAGGTACCTTAAAAAAAGCTGTCATGTTGCAAGGAGGACGCTATTCCTAGCTGAGTAGAATTGTTCATGTCAATTGGGGTTAACACCTGACGTGACTTCCGGTCCTGCCCACGCCGGTTGCTCCCCGATCTAAGTGGCTGTGGTAATTTCCTTGTGCAATCTCTGCAATGTCGCAATAACTAGTGCTTTCAGCTTCCTGATATAGATGGCGGGTGTGATCTGGTTCTTTGTGAACATTGAGATTGGATTTAACATCACCTCTGACGGATTACCTAGACAAAGACTTTGGCTCATGTTATCACTTATCCCAAACTGGATGTGAATTATTCAAAATTGAATCGTTTATTACTTTCACTTATCGATAAGTGGAATATAAAGTATTTCGAATTCGAAGGAAACACATGTTTGCATGTCCCCAGACTCAAAATATAAAGCCTTGAAAAATGATCGGTTTATGTCTGTGAACATCCCAGTTCAAAAGAGAAAAGTCGAAGGAAACTTAAATTACATATTTGGGGCGGGTGTATAGCTGGTATGTTATAATAACATTTTTGTTAAAATCGATGTTACTTTATACTCGTACAATTGATTTTACACATTTTTTTTATTTTCTCAAAAATATCTATAACAATTTTAAATTACGATTTATTTAATTTCTTTGTTTTTTCAAATATTTGTAATTGTAATTATATATAGATAAAGAGGATTTGAAAATAAAAAAAAGCAATAACAATATTAATTAATTTAATTATAACGATTCCTTTAATGTACTTTTAATTACGTTGATTTGAAATCCTAATCCATCTCTCATTGTTAATAGTAATAAAAACGGATAAATATGACAGAATTATAAAATTAACATAAGCGAAATAGAGACAACAGTTTAGGGACTGGAAAACCGGAGAAAATGAGCGTCCCCGATTTCTTTCGAATTTGTATATACACATGTTTGTTAAAGTGTTATATTCTATGCATAAATGAAATTGACAATTGTTTTCCGCATCTTCAGGAATTATGGATTTTCCATGTAAAAAAATAAACAAATTTTTGTTAGAAATTTTCGCCTTCCAGGGAGTAAGTAAAAGTTGTATGATGCGCGAACCTCAGCACATTTTATTTTAGAAATGATATCCAAAAAATAAGTTCTGAGTACTGTAAAAAATAATTGTTCCATCACAGATAAAATTTTAGAAATTTATTTATTGTCCACCTTTACAGAATTGGTAGTGCGAAAACTGGACACTATTCCCAAACTTAGTAGGTTCTAACAAAATTGATATTTTTATTTTTAGAGAGTTTATAAAGTCCCAAAAATGGATTTTTGCTTATAATGAACTGATTTTTAGCTCCAGTAGTGTCGCATAATGGTGCAAACGTAAACAACAACATTTTAAAAAGAATTTTATTCAAAGTTTAAGTACTTAGGTATTCCGATATTTTTTTTCAGTTGTAAGTCAGTTTTCTGACGCAATTTTAATCAAAATAAAATAATTTCAAAATGGATAACGAAAAAGGAATATGAGGAGACAGTTTATCTGATTGTAAATATAGTGATAACTTAGGTTTTTGAAACATTTCTCCTCATGCTGTGACATGTTTCGAACAGTACCATTCGCTAGATAAATATTAATTAATCTATAAAATTGAAAATTCGCAAATAATTTACTTTATCTAAGAAAAAGGAGAATAACTTTGTGTTTTTAGTAATTCATTTCAAAATGAATTATGTGATTATAATTTATTTTAACTTCAGAAAGTAAAAAAAAAAAAAATTAAAATTAAAAATTTATACATAAAGAAAAAATTGTTTTAAATTATTTTCCAAAATTACACTGAAAAATGTATGACTTTTAAAAAGTTACGTATTTTTTATATATGCCATACCATTTCTAGAGATGGTGTAAAAAATGTCTGCATTTTGTGAATGGCGGTTTAAAAAATTACTGGAGGAATATGTGTTAGTAACTCCAAAAATGACAATGTATTCTATGAAGAAAGTTTATAAAAAGTTATTTAATTATTAGTTATTTAATTTGAATATAGTATATATTCATAATATTTTTTTTTTTTTAGAGTTTAGTGACGAATGGATCTTTAAAATGTTAATAAACACTGATCCGACGGGTAAGGTGCAAGGGATAAAGTTTTTTTTATATTTATTTATTCATTTTTCATATTAAGCATGATATGGATTACGGTAGCGTAGACATATTGCAGCAGTTGTTAATCCTAAATTGGTAAAGTTATTATAAAAAAATATATGAACATATTAATTATTTTAGTTACTTATAATAAACCAAGTCGTATATTTAATAAAAATTATTATTCTGTACCCTTTGGATACAATATTTTTGGTTCAATTGGAAATATCACATAAGTTATATTATTTTTTTCAAGAATAGGGTCACCATATTTTCCTCGGAGCTTTCTACTCCAATGTGGATATATTTTGATATTGATTGGATATTTTTTACATAATCAAAAGGTTAAATTAAATCGTGTTCGAATTATCTTTATTTTTTGTGATTTTCGAAAAAAAACTTTAATACGAAAAAGTGAGAAAATTTTAAACAAACCATTTTTATTTTTATGTAGAACAGCTGAGATACTAACCAATCCAAACACTTTCCTTACCAAGTATGCCAATGACACATGTGTGGTCGCAGTTAATAATAGCCCTTTAACTGCATCTCAAACTCCCTAATCGCAAATGAAAATACTCGAAAAATAGTGTCGTAATTGGAGGATTAAAATGAATTCCAACAAATCCTATCAAATCACTTTTACCCGTCGCAAACCTACCGACTGCCCTACAGTATCCTTTAATAATGTTGCTCTTATCCCTGTCGAACAGATCCGCTACTTTGGACTACATCTGGACAAACGACTAACTAGGAATCCTCACACAAGACTGAAAAGTCAGGAAACTGCACGTCGATTCCGACTATTACAGCACTTACTAGACAAACGGTCTAAACTTCCAATCAATTACAAAATACTGATCTACATGACTGTATTAAGGCCAATTTGGACATTGCAGTTGAGCTTTGGGGCTCCACTAAGCCTCCGAATTCCTCTCGTATACAATCCTTACAATCCAAAATCCTTCGTAAAATCCCCAATGCTCCTTACTTTGTCACAAATAAAATCATACATAAAGACCTTAGTGTTCCATATTTAACCGATCTAGTCCGAACCAGATATAAATCCTTCCATTATAAACTCCCTAACCAGCCAAACCCACTCGTTTCTAGCCTTGCCTCCTCTTCCATTCATGACAATCCTCCGAGGCGCTTGAAAAGAAGATGGCCACGAGACCTTTTAAGGTAAAACGTCGTTACAGTGCTACCAATGGGTAGTTTCTCCACACGCCTCCATTACAAACAAAAATCAAATTTACTGGCTGTATATATATAGTTGTAAATTCCAAAAATTCCAATAAAGATATAAAAAAATAATAATGTAGCTACAAAATTACATGTTTAGGGTTCTTGAGATGGAAATAACGAATAGCAACTTTTTCCAAGCCAAGAATACAAAATATAACGACGTCGTAAAAATCGCTTGCAATCGTTATCGGTTTCTCTCCGATTAGAACCTGTTTGTATTTTCCCATTTTTCTTTTTATTTATTCATCAATTATTATAATATTTTTTATTTATACATTATTTAGTGCTGAAAATAATGAGAAGTAATTATTTATTCCTAATAAAAAAAAATAATGATACTTTAGAGAAAGATTTATTATTAAAGTCGTGATGTTTGAAAATAAAGTATTCTTTGATTTAAATTAATGTAGAAACGTGTTTCCAATTGGCAAATAAATAGATAATAAGGGTAATTATTTATTTATTTGCCGATTGGAATCACTTCATTAATTAAAATCAAATAATACTTTATTTTCAAAAACATTAAGGCACTGTTTTTCTCTTACTGAAGGAGGTCCCATTTTTCGCATCCGGGTTGAAAGTTTACACTTACAAGTTTATTCAGGTTTTTAGGAAGAATAATTTGTAAATTTTAATTTTTTAGTTTCTGAACATACGGCTGAAGAATAATATAGGTAAACAAACATTAAAAAATAAAATAAAATATGGTATAGCCCCCGCCAGTTCTACGAACATCACAAATTCTCGTATTATTTTTTAAAAATTAATGAAAAGATTAATTTGGATGTATTTTTCATTTTAAATCGTCTAAATCGTTAGCAAACTACATTTTGGCCACGTAATTAAATATGCGACCACAGACGTTTTCAACAAGTGATATTAAAATAACTAACGCTGTACGTATTCTTTTACCAGACACTCCTCTAGTTCCTTATCTCTATTTGAGTTCTGACTTCTCGATTCTCTCACAAATATGTCCCTCACGGTTTGAACTGATAAACAAATATTTGTTTATGATAATGATACGTGGCTTGTTATTTCGTTAGCCACGTAATTATTAATACCGTCTCTCTTACAAAATTCAACTACTTCCTTATTTATGATTCAGTTTTATTATCAGCAATGTTTATTCAGTCATTAACATTATTCGCACAGTTGGATAAATATTATTCATTATTTAATTATAACGCTTGTTACTTTAAATGAATGCATGCTTTTAGTACATGAGAATGTGGAAATAAAATTAATTATGTATGAATTTAATTTTTTAAGGTTAAATTATAAAGAACGATAATTAGGAATACATAAATGAATATCGACCCATTTTACATAATGTTGATTTTACAGGAGAAGCTAATAAACATTTTTTTTTTCAATTATTGACGTCAAACTTTATTTTATTCTTCTATCCTTTTTTTTATTATAAACACTTGTCTCTCTAAAACCTAAGTTCTCTTAATAACCGTATTGTGCCAACACTTTACCTATTTTTACTTTCACTTAGCTCTATATGGAACATATTGTAAGGAAAAATATTGCTATCGTGTAAAATTTTGTAAAAGTTTTCGAAGAGGAAATACATGTTTTCAGTCCCTCCGGGTACCAAAAACCTAGTCTCGCAAAATGGTCTGTGCGTTCGTTCGTGAACAGCCTAGTTCAAAAAAAAAAGTCGTAAGACTCTGAAATTACATATTTAGAATGGTTATATGCCTGGGACGTGACAGTAACTTTTTCACTAAAATCGTCCGACTTGAGGTGCCACTATATAGAATCGATTTTTCTTTTTTTCGATTTTTTTTTTATTTCGATTTGACACACATACATTCAAACTACCGACTGTGACAGAATTTATATCGAGGAGAAACATCAAATTTTTTGACAGACTTCAGTACTGTACGAACCCATTACCTGGCGTTATATGAGCCCCACCACCAATAAACTGACACAAAATACAGACTACCTCTTCCCAAATAATAAAATTTCCTCAGCCCCTCTTAAAATGCATTACCAGAATGCAGAAAAAGAGGCTACCCTCAACGCGTTTTTCATTATGACTTCATCCTCACGCACCCATGGGCTTAGTAGGAAAAACAAATTAGGTACCCTTATGGACTCAGTAAAGAAACAAAAAATTAAAGAAGCTTTACTGACCTATATATGTACTCCACAGAGATTTTATTATTATTATTTTAATCTATATTATTAATTTTATGGTATTATGAATTTTATAATAGGTACCCAACTAGCTTGGACATTGCGTTTAGCCTAATAAAAGATCGATGTATAATTCAAAGGGTTGGTTATAGCGTTTGTAGAAATATATTCAGTGTTAGCCACAGTTAAAAAAAGTCATTCAAGCCTTGATACTTCGTAATCCGAAAAAAACCGTATAGCATTAAAAAAACATTATTCCTGTGTTTTAGAGATATATCAAAGAAATTCTTGAATTAAAGAATTGGCATGGGTATCCTACAAAGCGATGGTTGAGACGATATATCTCTAGAATAATATTTGGTTCTTTAAAATATTAAAATCGTATTTGTATAAGTTTTTATAGTCTTAAGAGATATTGCAGCTTATCGAGGTATACATAAATATAATTTTATTGGAAGGTTTTAGTTAGATTACTTTTTCATACTTTCACTACCACTGGTGAACCAGTCAGTCGAGTAATACCATCTCCGAAGGAGCAAAGTAACCCATTTCTATAGTACCTGTCTATTCTTCAATGAATTAAGGGAAATTGAAATAAAGATTTCACTACCTTACCTACAAATCATCTTCTCTTAAAAAATATGAGTATACTCATATGGCTAATATTATTTACATATAATTGATTAAAATTCGAATTACTAAATCGTATCTTGTATATCTAAATGTATATTATTATTAAAACAAGTAAATAACTACAATACCCTTGGAAATGATTAGAGTTAAATAATTCAAAATGTTGCGCATAAAAATAATAAACCCGAAAAATACAGTCTGATTATTCCAAGTCAAACCTTCTATTGTTTTAAAAAAGACATGACTAAACATAAACCGTGTATTAATGTCATACTCAACAAACACGCTTTTAATTAATTATTATTTCTTTAAATTACAGTTAAATATATTTATCTAATATAATTTTATAGCATTATTCTGTTAGTGATCTGTTTGAACTATACTCTATGTTGTATATCGTCGCTTAAACTGATATCTCGGTAAGTCAGAATTTTTTTTAAAATCAAAATTAAACATTGCAGAGGCATCTCGAAAGCATTCTTTAAGCCATAAAATAATACTTCGTAGTTATTCTACAATTTGATAGCTGAGACAAGATCTTAACTCTCTTGTAGTCTCGCAAAATCACAGACCATGTCTGTGAACAGCCTAACTCAAAAACAAAGTGTCTTAAGAAACTAAAATTATATATTTGAGGCGGATATATATCTGGGATGTGACAGCAACTTTTTCGCTAAAATCGATGTCCCGAAAAGCCACTTTATAGCAAGGCCTTATCCTTATCGAAATATTCGGATATGGGTTAAATGGCGATTTAAAAAAAAATCTTGCTCTTAATTACGTTTAATTTTGTTTATTTGAATAAAATTAACAGATGTTATTGTTAGCAATAATAAATAATAGATAAATAAAAAATCTAAAAAAAAAAGGAAAAACTGAGGCATTCGGACGGGAAAAACCGGAATCTCCCGAACATTCCCGATTTCGTTAAACTATTGTATTCTTTTCAGGTACAAAATTTATACGTATATTTACTCCCACCTAATTAAACTCTAAAATATTAATTTTATAGCCAAGCAATAAACCTTCTAATATCATTTTTTAACTGAAGTAAAGTTCTAAGTTAATATAAGTTTGGTGCTCTTATCGTCTGTTGTTAGTTTTAAGGCCTAAAAAATTGCTTAGAAAACTAACTATAATAAAAAACTTTTGGTTCTTAATGCAACCAAAAAGTGAAAAATGCACGAAACCGCAAGAGTTACTGGAACTTTTGCTAAAAGCTGTAATTAGGAGGTTTTGAAATTTAGATCAATAAATGTTTCTAATCTTGATACTCTTTTCTGATCAATATTTTTTTTTATTAGGATTAATGACAATATTGAAAAATATTATGGTAGAGTTTAAAACACACATATATGAAGTGTTTAAGAATAAATAAATTTAACTTTCCACGATAATGATTTAACTTGAGTATTCTTATCGGTAATTGATATTATAAGTATGAGGAGAAAAATGATACATACATTGATACAATTAAGTTAAAATATGTATACGAATATAATTTCTTCGTATTGATTCTTTACTTTGTGACATATCTGACCAAAAAAGGATTTTTTTTATTTTGTGTTTGATATATTCAGTAGATTGTATGGTTGACTGAGATTACAAGACAGTCATAGTTTTGGGTCAGTCTATAAGGAGACTCCAACAGACATAGTAACCTTAGCCTACAGTAGTATCTTTAGAATACTTCTAATTCCTAGAAAATTAAATTTTTTTTTGTCAGATGGGAGACCATCAAATCAAAGAAAATATATATTTCACAAATATTTAAACAATTATTGTTTTTGATTGTTTATTATTAAATTAAATATTATTATTAGTATGATAAATAATATTTTAGAACCTCAAAACCAACATTTATCTGAATTATCATAGTATGAAAAACAAAAGCTGATGATAAATTTGACCACAATCTGTCATGTTACATTTCTGGACTTCATGACAGAGTATATAAAAGATATATATTTTTTTATTCTATTCCAAAAATTAACTGACAAAATTATATAAAAATCAATCGTTTTACAAGTTTTATTATAATAATTGTTTATGGCAATATAGCCTTTATCACCTTACATATAATACCCATGAATTAAAAGTACAAAGACAAAGAAAATATATTTTTCCGAAATTAAAACTAAATGCTCTTTTAGAAAGCCAAATTTTTATTCAAAAGCCTTTATACATAATAAATCATGAAAATCGTGGAGAACATTAAAATTCAGTGAACGAGGAAAGAATTATATCATAAAATAACATAGCTTCTTCCAAGCTTGAAACAAAGTTTAGTCTCAATATGTAAACTTTTATATTATTTATTTTTACTTTTTATGTATTAGTTGTTGGGATATTGTTTTAGTACCACATTTTCATTTTTTGTCATCTAAAACATTCAAATTATCAACAACAAAATAGCTAATTCTATGAAGTCAGATGTTGAATTGGTTTTATTTTTGTTATGATAAAAAAATGAATATTAGAGTTATCTGCTGAAACAGCATTCATACTTCTCAGAGAAATAATTTTCAACTTATTTGTATTGAAGATAACTTATTTTTTTTAAAACTAATTTTTTTTTTCACTGGGGCAATTTTTACTCGCTATTTCTTATGGTTTGAAAATATTATAAAATAAGTTAATTTAATCACTTTAAACTAATTGAATCAGTTATCGTAATGATATTTGATATTATGAAATATATCATAGCATCCATATAACAACACAACTTTCTTAAACACTTTTCATATTTATTAGTTTTCTGGCCCTGCCTATTTATTCATCCCATGAGAAATATGTACCTTACTATTATTCATATTAATGACAATATTAATTTAATTTGTAATTTTATATGATAAACAGTTTACTATTAGACCATTATACCATCCTCCTTGGAACATTGAGGTTGAGCAGGTAGAGGTAAAGTATAGTGGCTTCCAATGGTGAACAAACTCTAAACAAATTCAGGCTTGGCATAACTCATTTTGTATTGAAAAGTAAATTGCTTTGTCAGGAAAAGAATTTTAGGTCAACAGATATTTTCTGGGTTCAATCAACTCTAAAAATACGAACACCTAATATCAATCAACAAATAAATTAGGTGGTTAGAAATCTATGGCCCGTCACATATATTACTATTATATGTTCTAAAATATGAATCAGACAACTCTATGTTTATAGATATCATAATACATAGTATATATCATCAGCTTACAAGTGAAACACATTAAGTCAATATTTTATAAAAGATTATAAAATGGTAAAAAGATTAAACTCCAAAGAATTTATTAGTATCATAAAGATATGCTTATAAAAAGTAAAATTACTATTTCCATAAAATTCAAAATTTTTTTTCATCAAATATCTGAAAACATTTATAATCGACTTATATATATTTAAATTTTATTTGTAACCAACAATGTCATATTAATATCTATTACATGTTTTGTAAAATATATATGAGGCATTCAGTAGACAGAGTGATTATGCTTATTTTTGTCGAAAATGAGATTTATTTTAGTAACTACACATAACTCGCTACCAAAATTTCAATTCCTGATTAAATCACTAAGGCTCTTAAAATTTACAATTAAAAATTTTAGAAGAAAAAATCAATAAATAGAACTTTATTATACTTATTTTCAGGAATCAATTTACTTTATGTTTTTAACATTTGAAAAACTGCTCCGTTAAACAAAGGAAAAGAATATAAGAATTAGAAAATATGTAGAATCTATTTATATAACCAAAACTATATAAGATGTAATTAATTTAAAAACTGATACAGGAGGAATCGGACAGCATTATGTAGACATAATAAATAAAATAGATTTTTAAAGTGAGAAGGAAAAATTAATGATATTAGCATGGTATTGAAAGGCCGTTCCGTGGTAAAAAAATTGATTTTGAAAACTATTAATTATTAGTAAGGTAACAAATTAAACAAATTAAAGTAAATGCACAACATATTGAATGAGTATTAAACAAATCCTTTAAGTAATGATAATGCAGGGCTCAGAGCACTGAAATTTGGAAAGGTAAATGGAAAAAAGGAGGTAGTTACATTTGAAAAAAAAATTATAAATATAATAATAATATGTCAATAATCACTTGAAATAAAAATAATTTATAAATTGAAAAAACTGTTTTAGACAAGAACTGTATGAAAACAGCAATTATAAAATATTAAAAAATAAGCTTGTTAATAAAAAAAATAAAATAAAAATAAGACTTATATTTATTTGAGAATATATAAAAATAATTTTTAATTAAAAATGACACATGTTCACAAATTGATAATAAGTTAAGGGAAAAAAATTAGAACAATTACAAAGATATTTTGGCTCAATCTCAAGAAACATTTCAGATTTATAAATAGTTATATATAAGTGAAATGAAGTATATATATATATATATATTTAAATATTGAATTTCGTATGTAAAGGTGTATACAGAAAAAAATATAATAGAGAAATCATATATTATAATTAATTATAATATATAATACATAATGGGCAGAGAGCCCAAAATGTTGTTCAAATGTTAATAAAGGGTGTAAATTGATTCCTGTAAATAAATATAATAAAGTTTCAGCAAATAAACCTTTTGGAACTTTATTATAGCAGTGCAAACAATTATTTATATTTAAAACAATAAATACTAAAAATACACTCTTGATACCTTTTGTGGTGTTTACATAGATTTAAGAAAAAATGCATTTTACTTGCAAAAATATAAGTCTCCATATCAATTAGAACTTTAAAAAAATATATGAGAAAAGTAATAAAAACATACTTCCTGAAAGTTACAATATATGAGTTCATACATGTAACTCTGTATAGCTGATCACAAAATGACAACTACCATAATGGTATTTGTTTCCTGGGTTTCATTTTGTATACTTGATATGTTCGTGAATTATTGTGATATTTCAAATATTTTTATAATCAGCCTTTAACTTTGGAATATGTGAGCTAAAGATAATATAATAATAATCATAACTATGGGCATCACTGTGCAAGGTTTATCGATTAGTTCCTTTCATTGAAAATGATACGGCCTTAAATTTTATGTTTTTTAATGTTAAAAACAAATCATACTAAGGAAACATAAATCATAGCTATAAATCATTTAGAGTTATCTCTACTCTGGTGATAGTTCTAACAACCCTATCTCTATTTATGACTTCAATGAAATAAAAATAAATGGACAGGAATCACATTTGAAGATATGTGGCCTATGATCAGTACTAAACATATTACCCAGTTGTATTCTACAACCTGAAAGATGTTTGTGTTCTTTCTTAAAGTTTAATAAAAAAATAAATATGCATAAGTTTTATTGTTTCAAAATCCATGAAAGTTATTATTACAATGAAAATAAGTTATTTTTGTTTAGAAAATTATAGCTCTTTATGATTAAGATGTAATATACGAATGAGCTGAACATTTTCTACTATTACTGAGAATAATTTAGTTAGAACGTTGAGTGTAAATTAAAAATCATCTATTATAAGTTATGAACAACTTCAAATAACTATTTAAAAAAAAAAAATGTATATAAATATTGTATTATATTCTACATATATGATAACAGAAAATATTACTTGGGAAATAAAAAAGATGTTTTATAAAAATTATTTTAAATGTAGAAGTTTAAATCACCATTTCCATCAGAGAAAATGGCCTGCAAAAAAAAATTTTAATTTATTAGTTTATTTACTGAGAAAAAAAATACTTAAATGCAGAATATTTTTAACAACTTTAATATCATAAAAGGAAACTTTATTTGATTATTCAGGAAACGTTAATCATGCATGGCATGATTAAGAGGTCTGGACATAGGTAGTATTTCATATTCTACTTCGACATATGTATGTATGTAATATGCATCAACAATATTTCCAACGTAACAACAATTTTTAGCTCATAACAAAGATAATAAAGGCGTAGTTTATTTATAATATTTCTAAAAACTGGAAATATTTTGCCCCATACTAGTCTATCCAATTTTTTTTTTTTATAAAAGCCCTATGGGAACTCTTTTTTTTTACCCTTTTCAATGTATATTATTATAAGTAAAAAAGATTTTTAAAATAATTTTTTATGAATAAATGTTTAGGGTTTTTTTTTTGCTGATGTAAAAAGATTTTGTAAAATCAATAATGAGAACTTTACAAGTAGCAGTCAAAAATAATGGATATTGCACAAAATATTATTTTAAATTATTAACTTATAAACAGTTAACAATTAAAATATAAGTTTCGTGATTTTTATTTTGAGAAAAAAATCAAATGTGTTTATCAATATAAGAAAATTTCATATACAATAATTTAAAGAAATGTTTTGGTCAGAAAGCCTCATATTGGCATTTACATTAAATTATCAAAAATGCTGATAACAATAAATTTATGAATATAAACAAACACCAATCTATTAAAGAAGTAACTAATTTGTAACTTGTTTTATAAAATTAAACATACAAATTCCAAATATATTGAATCGAGTTTCTTCAATCCAAATACTTATTACCTTTCGTTAATATTTTTCTAAGTATTACTTAATATAAAAGCGATTAATTTCATTGTAATTTTTAATGTTTTGTAAAGAAAATTTCAAGTAATGAAAATATTGTTGTGAGCAGAAAAATAAATTGATTTTTTTAAATCAATTTATTTTATTAAAATATCAAATAATTTTGTGGGGTGATTCTATTTATTTAATGATTATTTTCATTTCTTATCAAAAAGAATACAAACAGAAGTTCTCACAAAATTCATGGTGCCAAAAATTCAATAAATACATTATAACATCATTAAAACACAACAATAATATTAAGTCATTATGTTTATTTTTTTTTCACAATAATTTCTATTTAATTTAATATAATACTGGAACGAAACATTAGCAGTTAGTTATAAGAAATTTAATTTCTAAATATCATTGACAATATCTTTTTTACATGAAAAATAGTTAATAAATTATTAAATACTTTTAGTAGCCTTTTTCCTGAAACTATAAAGTTCTCTAATTTTTAACTGCCACAATTAAGGAATGTAAGGAAAATGATAAGTTTAAAATAATCAACTACATTTAAAATGTTTAAATCAAAATACAGAGAACTGAACGTCTCCTTGCTTACATAAATATCACCATCTATTCATTAGATACCTTACTAAATTATCTTTATTCCTGAATATAAGGAGTACTTCTTTTTTTACGTGTACATTCTCTAAATTAATTCGTTTCTTTTTCTAAATCAGTTCTGGTAATTAATTTTTTATTTTGCTCCTTGTTACCGAAAACGTATTTTATTGATTTAATGACATATATTTGACGGAACACTGAAAAAAAAAAATTAGTTGGCATGTTTTTACTAACATGCAAACAGAATTCCAAATGTTTTACAGTTAAAATAACTTTTATTTTTAATATATGTGGATAAATGCACACAATTTGAATATTTTAATAAGAATTTTCTTTTTTACTATAGAAAAATAATTTATATTTCAATTTTATAAAATTATAATTTAAGAATAGATACTTAAAGAGAAAATATAATGTAAGTATTGACTAATGACTGGAGGAAAACAATGTGATGTGTCGCTTACTTCCCCTGATGTAGAAACATCTTCAATTCATACAACTATTTAAGAGATAGAAAATTACATAGAACTAAATTTAAAATAAAAATATTTTTTAATATTTCATTTTGTTTTTTTATTTTTTTCATCAGTGTACAGTCTATTTTTATTCCAAATGTTTTTTTTTTTTTTTTTTTAAATTTGATAAAAGTTATATTTCTCATGTTTTCCTGTTTTCTTAATGTTCTCATTGATTTTCACAGACAAAGAAATTTTTTATTTATAATTTTCTAAGTGTAATATGTTTTTGATTTAAGATAAAATCAAATTATTATTTTTTTCAATGTTAATGATGCCATATATAGTTTCATTTATAAAAATATTTGTTTATTTTATTTTTCTTCTATACCTTAAAATTTTTCATTCCTTTATTATTATTGAAGAGAATTATTTTTTATTAAACTTAATTTACAATTGTTTTTAATATCAAACTAAAATTAAATTTAAAAAGTGTATAGTGTCACTAATTTTTTATTTTTTTTTACATTCCATATGGGGGTTTTTGCACTTCACATTTGGGCGTTTTACTACTTTATATCCATTCTCAGTTCATAAGTTTGGTTGACAGTTCATAAAACTTCAGAAATATTGAGTTAATTATACATCCATTTTTATTGTATATATTTAATTTGTTTATGTTTATTTTTCTAGGTCAGGAAAAAAAAAAAAAAAAAGTTAATTATATAGTTGGCAAAAACATTATATTGTCTAATAGCAACATTGTGAATACTGAGGTAACAATTTCCTTCTTCTGCATATTTTCCTTTATTCTCATTTCTTTCTATTAATTGAAGTTTTTCAAACATGTATAGTTTAGATAAACCATAGATATTGACAGTGCAAGAGCTGTCACATCTTTAAGCTAAAAGAAATATAAATAAGTATATCTATAAGCGTATAATGTAATAAATTTAATTTCTGTAATTCCCATAGAAAAAGAATTGCAACTGAAGAAGTTAAAATATTAAGAACATATATTTACCATTATTTATGTTTGTATTAATCATTATGTTAAAAGCTAAATATCTTTAAACAAAATTAAATCTGACTGTTTACAATTTCTTTCAATTTAGTCAAATTACTTCAATTTTTAGTTCAAACTAATAGTTCAATAGCCATCTTCAAAAAAGTTGTTATCTATATTTTCCTCATAATAATTTGTTTGATACATCCAAAGCTAATATAAGTCAAAATAATGATTTCTGTTTTATAATATTGTTTAATACAAAGAATTCAAATGTGTTAAGTTAAAAGAAATATCGTTATCTGAATTAGAATAAGCTGTGTTTTAATAAATACAGGTATTATTTCTTAACCATAAAACCAAGTCCTGAAATATTAACTTACGTTGAACTTCGATAGGAATCCAAGTCATAGATATGTTGTTACTCTGTTAACTAATCATTTGTATGAATGATTAGTGAAGGATTGTATTCAGTTAAAATAAGTTTTACTGATGACTTTCAGTAAATGACTTCGCTTTGAAAATTTAAAAAAAAAATTTTATCCAGAAAATATTTAACTTTGCTCTTATTTGATGCATCAATTTGAAATGGTTCTTTATTATTACTGGTTATTTATTAATCCAATAAATAAATTTAAGTTCTCTGAATACTAATAAACCCTCAACACTCATAAATGAAGAAAACTTAACAATATCAGGAGGTGAAAGGTTAATAAATCAATTTAAATAAAAACATTTTTTCTTAGTAAACGTTATATTTACCTTGCGAATTTCAATAAAACTTGAACATCATGAAGAGCCCAACAATATTTTTACAACTTAAAATGAATAACAGAAAAAAATCAAGTCTTAACAGTTTACAAAAGAATCAAATAGTTTTAAACTTATTGCTTTTGCATTACTTAAAAATAGGACAATATATCTAATTAATTTACAAAGGAATAAGACAAAACGAAATGTTGTTAATACATTAAAAACTTCTGTCGTCACCACAGTCCTATGTTAATACAATTTAGTCGAATCACTGGTATCCCTAAAAAAGTTTAATAATTCTTGCACACCTCAGGGCTCTTTTGAAAACATCACAGAAACTCATTTAAAAAAATATAACTGTTAAATTACAAAATTTCATCATCATTCACAACACAATTCCGATACAGTAACACCTTTAAATGATTTTAAAGACTTGTAGATTACTAATATCTATTAAGCAGGTACAGAAAATTGATTTTTTTTTTAATTTCACAAATTCAATCACTTTTTCTATTCGATAAGTTTTAATATAAATACTTATCAAAGTTATAAAAAAAGGCCGTTAAAAACGACAGAAAAATAAACTGCTTATTCCTATAAATTTTATATTTATTTAATAAATTACATTTTTACACTATTTTTTTTGTGTTTATAAATAATTATTTTCCTAAATAACTTCATCCGGTGAAGTATAAAGTCTAAAACGATAAAATATACATATGTTTATATATATACTCGTAGTGATGATAAAAATTAAAATGTGCATACTTATTAATAATATTTACATTAATCACGGGTCACTGCCGCTAGTGGATCTATGAGATCTGGTATTACTGACGCGGTAGTCCCATCAATAATGAGAGAAGTTTCCAGGTCTGCGGCAGAGATGTGACTCGCACTGGACACAGTGATACCTTGAAGTCTTGTCCTTAATAACTGATTCTGCTGCAAGTGTGTTTGATCACCATCTTTTTCTTTTAGCTTCTTTACCGACCCAGGGTTGAAACGGCCGCCTTCCCCTCGAATCCTGTTCATTGCGTGTTTATGTCTTGATTCGTGGAGATATTTTTGCCTAACTTTAGGTATCCTACCCTCAGCTTCCAGTTTCGCCCTGGCTTGTCTTCTCTTTAATATCCTCTTGTACTGTTTTGCATTAACATATAGTGGCTCTTCCTCGAGATACTCTGTCGCAGGTGTTTGTGCAGGCACTCTGGTGTACTGTGATGTCGTTGTGGCGGTATTTTGTTTATTTTCACTTCCAAGAATGACAATGTTCTGTTGGGATTGAGCAACAGTCCCTGTAGTGGTTGGCTGTACAGTTGCTGCTTGAACTGTTGCTGGTGCAGTGCCCACAGGTGCAAGTTGAACGATACTTCCATTAATATTAATCAAGGTAGGTTGTGCTTGTTGTACAGGATTACCACTATCTATTTGAACTGGTGGATGATATATAAATGTTTGCCCATCAGCAGTTTGCAGTATTTGTGCAGCCTGCGGTTGTTGTATCACTAACTGTTGCCTATTACTAGGAATAGCTTGTATTGGAACTACTTGTAATTGTCCTGGAGATGCTAGCTGTATAGTTTGACCATTTTGACCTATAGGGTGGACTACAATTTGCTGACCATTTGTACCTTGAATAACTTGAAGTTGCTGGGGGCTTGCAGTGGTGGGTATTGATTGCATGACAGTCATTTGAGTCCTCTAATAATATTTTTCACGTTCCAACTCGAATATAAAGGCGAAAATATCCGAAGAGAACTAATAAAATGTCTAAAGCAGTCTCTAAACAAAGGTTTTAACTCCCTGCTAGATGCTAATAGTAAACAGAGGCTCCATTGTATAGGTATCATAAAGTTGACATTTCTTACACACACAATTCACAACACTGTACACTATACATTGTATCCATATTATAATGGAACAACCATCCCATCAAATCGAACAAAAACCACAAAATTGATGTATAAATAAAACCAAATAACCTACACGAACTGTTACTACGGCCGCACTGTTCTAGAACCAGGGGTTATGTTGGCGACGCTAGCGCTGCGGGTCAATACGTAATCAGCACGGCGCCGCCCGCGGGTAGTTTTAATTCGTAATTATTTAAATTGTAATTTTTAAAAATTATTCATTTATACTAAATAATTTATTATTTTTCATTTTATTTGAAATATGTTTTAATATTAAACTTCGTCATATGTTTTTGTATCATTTTTTAAATATAATGATCAATTTAAAGTTTATGGTGTAAGATCGCATTGTGTATTATTTTTTATATTTTAATATTAAAAACGTAAACATAAATTATTCATACCAGGTTATTAACGAAACACTTTTGATTTATATCAAAATATCACTGCTTTTCTTGAATAGTGGCACCTCTCATTTTTTGATTTATCTTTTACTTGGTTATATTCTAAATATATTACGTAGCCTGTGGTTTCTTTCTCTATAGGTGTCCTAAAGCTAGTCGAGTTATCAAAAAATAACCACAGTCCACGCTAGAGTCTATGGAATAAGTGAAACATAAATTTTTTAAAAAAATCTGCTATATGTACTTTTTTCTTTGATTTATTGCAAAAAAATGGCAAATAATTGATTTAAACCAAGGATATAATATTCGAATATATTTATCTTTTCATTTTAAACGTTTTATTATCTTAAATTAACTTTAATTTAATAGAAATATAATTTAGTTTAGTCGAACAGACGGTTGTCAGTGTGGTGGCTGCACTGGAAATGCAACAGTTTACCTATTACGATAGCGGGAGTGTGGTTATAGATAATAATGCAGTTAGTTTCAATCTTTTTTTTATTAGTTATGAAAAAGTTTCAAATCGTTTCGCATCGTAACCTTATGAATTCAAGATTACGCCGTACATTTTTACTGTTAAATATCCATAACTATAAACCAACTCAATTATTTTTTTAGTTACTATTTCCTGATAATTATGATTGACTTTAACAACATAAAGTTATGTAAAGTCCAATACATGAGATTTGTCTCTTTTAATTTTATAATAATACAAATTAATATGGTTAGAAGAGTTATTGTTATTGATTTAAATATAGGACTATTAAAAGTAAATGTAATTATGGAAAAAATATTAGTTTCGGTTCAAAATGGCTGACAATTACTCATTTATGTGAAATCAAGGACTCCAATCAAGGTTAAATGGTTTTAACTACGAAAGTCAATTAAAGTATTTTATTCCTTAATCATTAAAGATGGTTCTTGTGTGTTAAAACTGGAAGAAGATAGTTTTCTCTAAGTTGGTAAATTTTGTTTTTTTATTCATTAAATGTTAAAACCTTTTCTTCAAATGACCTAAATAATTGAACAATCAGTTGTAAATTATTGTATTTAAAAAAAATATCAATTTAAATTGAAATATTCCTTATTGGTATATTTACTTTAGATGTTTTAGAATCTTTACTATTAGATTATGAAATTATTGTTTGTGAACGATGAAATAAGAAAATTTCTCATTTTATTATTTCTTAGTTCACTTCAGACTAGAGCTTTAATATAGAAATGTATTGAAACGTAAATCAAATTAACTACTGATGAATTAGTTTAAAAAGAAAATCGGTTATACATTAATTTTTTCAAAATAATTTATGCATAAAATGGCACTAGGTTAGGCTGTGACGGATGCTTGAGCAACTACTTGCAACAGCCGCAATCGATATTAAGATGGCTCTGAAGTATGATGCTGGAGGCGACCTGCTAAGTCAGTCTCAACTTTGCACATCCTTTTATAAAGTTGTGTTGTGGAAGTTTTTGATGTTTATTGAAACATCAAACATTTAGAATTTCATGAATTTATATTCGTGTTTTTTATTTTCTCTTACCTATATATGGAATATACATTTAGGGAAAGTATTACGATTTTGAAATATCTTTCAAATTCGAGTTTTAGACGGAAATATTTTTTGAGATCCCCTGAGCCCAAACAATGTAGCCTCACTAAATGGTCTGTGTGTCTATGAACTCCTTAGCTTAAAAAGTCGTACGAAGCTGAGATTATAAATTTAAGGCAGGTATATGCCTAAGATGGGACAGCAACCTTTTCGATAAAATAGACGAATCGTAAGTATCACTTTATATAATTGATTTTTCAAATGTTGTTTTAGGTTTTTTTCAAAGCTGTAATGATTTTGATTAAACTCGTTAAATCAATGAGTAATTGGTCTTCAATAGCAGATAGGTTTTATCCTCATATAAAAATAGTCTGGAAAGGGTGAAATAATGATAAGGCCTTTATTTTAGTAATAAAGGCCTAACAAACGCGAAGGTTCTATGCCGATACCACCAATCGCTCTCTACATTCATCTTTCCAGTGATGCCCCTCCAAAACAGATTCTACTAAATCAGTTTTAACGCAATCCTCCCATCTACGTTTCGATCTATCTACAACCTTACACGCTGCAATGCTATAACTTGAATAATATTTACCGAGTGTAGTTCCCTCAATTCAGTGTTGTTTAGCCTTCTAAATTATCCCGTCAATTCATCCTGTTTCAGTCCAAATATTTTACATAATATTTTATTTTCTAAAACCTTAAGGCGCTGTTCATCCCTTAGTGTAAAAGGTCACGTCTCGCTTCCATAAAGAATTTAAAAATAAGGTTAAACATAAAACCATGAAGAAAAAGCAGTTTTCATTGCTAGCAATAATAGCAATGGATATATACAAAATACTACAGAATTTTATGAATAACTAAAGGAGAAGAAAGGAAAAAATGACACCTCTGATTCAAACAGTAAAAGCTGAGATCACACGATTTTTCCCGGTTGCAAGCACGTGTTTATATTTTGTTATACTTTTGTATTCTTGGCGGGAAAAAAATAAATCTTTGTTATTTCCGTCTTAAGAACCCTAAATATGTATTTTTATAGCAACAGGAAAAAAAATATTTTGTTAAAAATTTTCCCCTTTTATTGTCTTATTTATTTTTTTAATCTCTAAAATAGCGATAACTTGAACACGAATCTACCTCTCTACTCAAAACTTGGGAACATAAGTTGGTTGGTAAGTGAAAGTTTTATGATGCACCGTTGCACCGTTCCATATTTTCAAGATGTACGGATTTTCCAAAAAAAAAAATCACCGAATTAATCAAGTTCTGCAATAAATTATACAATATTAAAAAAAAAATAATACAGAAATTACAGAGAATTACAAAAAAATTATACAGAAATTGGAAAAAAAAAATTATAATTAAAATGTGCATTGACAAAAATGAAAAAGATTTTAAATTATTAGATTAAAAAAAAACATTAAAATTTTGAGACTATTATAGAATTAATAGTAAAATTTCAGGGCATGATTGTTATTTAAAAAAATAATTCTCTTGAAAGAATTTTTTGAATATTCAACGCAAATGGAAATTACGTTTAGTATAATTTGATCAATGCTATTATTTTTCTTCTTTCAAATTAATTAATAGCTGGAAATACCTTGGTGATATTGATAAAAAGGATTTTCAAGCTATGAATTAGTTCATAATTAAAAAGTTAGATGCAATGTGCAATATGCAACAGCATCCATACCCAACGAAAAAAGCCAATTTTAATCATCAACCTACCTCACTTATTTATTTTAATCAAAAAGTTCTTCTTTTTATAAATGCAATCATATAAGATTAAAATCTTACATTATATGATTACATGATTTAATGGTTTCAACAAGTTTTGAGAAAAAGGAAATTTATGCTAACATTATTAAATATGACCATAAGAAAGTCACTTAAGAGTAGTAAAATTTTCCAAAAATACATCAGATAACACAAGAATTTTGGGATTTGAAGAGGATGGACAGGATGGAGGTCTGAAAAAAAATTTAGAATTTTTAAAAAATTTAACTCTACTTTATAACTGTTATTTCTAACCACCCGTTCTTGCATTAACATACGGACAACCATCATTATATAATTCTAAAACATATCGTGACGAACGATGAGCTTAGTATAGTAAGTGGGGTGAATTAAAAAATATTTAGTTCCTAAACTATTTTGTTTTTATTGTTATAAAAAATAAAATAAAAAAAGTCATGAGTAAACAGAAAACTATTGTATTGTAGAGAATTTTTAATGATAAGAGCGTGAATTTGTCTTTTTGAGTAATTACCAATATATTTTAAGATAAAAGGTTTTAATTAGAATTGATTGTACTAATCATTTTTTCAAGTACTTAGTTCCTGTACTTATGGACTTGGTAAAAAAGGTTTTTCGATTTTTTCAGGATAAAATTGAGTTAATTTTTCTTTACAAATAAAATTTTAATGATTTACATTCTTTGAATATATGAGTAAAAAACTCATAAAAATATTGTTTAAAACCAAAGCACCAATCCTGGAAACATAACATGTCTTAACAAATGCTATCTGATATATCTTCCTAGAACTTTATTTTTCTTTTTTTTTTTTCACTTTTCTTTCCGTTTCGTTTTTTATCATTTATTTTTTAAACTATTTTTTTTCTCTTTTGCTCTGAGTTTTAGAAGCAAAATTACTTATTATCCTCTCATATCTACCCTTTTTTATTTAATATTACTTACTCTTATTTAAAAGTACTGTGTTAATTATAACATAGTACTTGTGTCCTTTTATCATATAAGTATTATATAAAATAAAATCACCTTTGCACATCTCTTCAACTTTGTATATTTTATTTTTCATTGTTTATTATTATCATTTTTTAGTATATTTCATCCTTTTTCATATCTGTATTATTATTTAATATCTGCTTCATTTTTTATTATAATTAATTTTTCGCTTTTATATCTCAACTGTCATTTTAATATCCCCCCACTCCTCCATCTTCATTCTGAGGCATACTTGACTGAAGGTTAGTATCCTGATTTGTCCTTTTTTTCTCTTGTCTTGACCTTCATATTGCTAATTGATATATTTACTCTTATCTTATTTTCTTCCGTCTTTTATGTTTTACTATGTTTGTTTTTACTTTTCGTGTATCTATTAATCTATTTATTACCACTCCCACCTGTTCATTTTATTACTGTTATTTATTATTTTTTTATAATATAATAGTAATAAAAATTATTTATATATTTTTTATTTATAGTGATTTTATTTATATTCCCTTTAATTCACCCTACTCATTTTAATATAATTATAATTATACTCTTACGTTATTACAATATTTTTAGTTTTTTACTTGAAGATGGCCACGGGACCTTCTAGTTTAAATTAATGTTTGAAGTACCACCAATGGGTGGTTCCTTTCCAAGATTTTCAAGTGTATATGAAACATACTACATATTTACCTTTTGTATTATTTTGTACAGTTGTAAATTACAATAAATAAATAATAAAAAAAAAAAAAAGTTTTTTACTTTCACTTATCTATTATGGAATATATAGTAAGGGGAAATATTGCAATAGTGAAAAACTTCAAATAGGTGTTTTCGTGAAGTAACTGTTTTAAGAGACATAACTAGGTTAGTAAGTGAAACTTGTTTTATGCGCGCACTGTACCAGATTTTGTATCTTGTTCTTAGCCCTGATAAAGTTCTGCTAAGTTTAGCAAAACTTTGGTACTTAATAAAGATTTTTGTACTGTTTTATTTATTTTATTTTTTTTATCGTACAGTACCATCTTCCTTCTTTAAATACAGAAGGTCTGTCAACGATCTGAATATTTCTGTTGCTTTATACTTCGAAAGCTTCATAATTATTCTTAAATTATCTTTCAAAAGACTTCATACTCCCGTACCATCGTTACTCTCCTTTATAGGGTGATAGACTGTCCAATACTTGTTAGGAACCAAGGTCAAAGAAACTGACCCTTCTGCCTGTTTGAAAAATCAGCACCCTCCAATCCCCGAGTGTATGAACATTTTTTTAGAATTTAAGTTAAATTGCTTGTTTTAGTATAAAAACACACTGCCAAAGAAAAGCTAAACTTAAATTTGAAAATAAAAATGGTTTCATGATTAATATTGCGCCCTTGGCGGGGGCACCCCTAGGCTATTTAGCTTTGCCAACGCTGCCGGCTGAAATAATTGTAGTCGAGTTCTTACCTGTTGGTCAGTTATCAAATAAAGCAAAGTAATGTTTTAATAAAAAAATTATTGAATGGCTTTGTCAACACAACCTGAAAGTTCATAAAAGTTTATGGTTTTAGAGAGTTTATATATGCTAGCTCAGGTCCTCATTTGAATAAGCTTAGTTTGATTAGCCAACTTTAATGTAGTCTAGCTCCTCTAAAGCTCCTTCAGTCGAGGATAAACTTATCTCATCATGTTGTATTGATATACCGATAGTTTCTGAAGTTTACAGTTGTATATTAAATAGTATAAGTGTATATAGTATATAATGATATACCATAAATACAACATTGCGGTCTATTAGAGGCCTCACAGTGGACCTTACAATCGGTATATTTCAATGATACAATACTTGCATGATTACTTTTAAAATTTGTATTACTTATAATCACAATAAATTATTGTAAACGAAACTTGAAAATTGAGCATAAACCTAATTGTTGTAAATAAATACATACAATACACATAATAAATACAAAAATATAAGAGCTGACTAAGAGGCCTTCTTTGATTTATTTTCAACTTACATTATGGGATTATTAAAATGGAAAACTGTAAGTTATAATAGGAGGGATGGAATCTAATAAGGGTTCTTTTTTATTCGCCCCCCTCCCCATTATTTTTAGAGATGAGTATATGACGAATAATTGCACTCATTGAATCTTACTACCTTACCCGCGTACATCTCTTTTAGGAAAATTATATTTTCAATTATTAGTTTGAGTGGAACAGTTATTATTTTCCTAAAAGTCAGAAAATTTAATTGTATGTTTCATAAAGTTAGTAAAAATGTACTTAACACCACCATGAAGTAAGTCATCCATGTTGTTTTTTCTAATAAAACAGGAATTTAAACAAAAATAAAAGTTATTTATGATGTTGAGTATTTTTCTTTTTCGTTATTTCCAGATTTTTTTTTTCTATTTATGTTATTGAGTGGCGTTATTAATTCAACTTTTTATTTTTTATTAATTTTAAGTTAATAAAACATTCCTCACGACTGTCCCTCTGTCTTCAGGTGTCGATTCTATTTTTTTTTTTTTTTTTTTTTTACATAAATATACTTAAATAGTTATTTAATGGCCACTTTTCGTACAATTCAAATTAATATTTCGTCATTAATCTCTTTTTAACTCATGATTGTATTCAGTTTACACTATTACAATCTTATTAATAAAGGGTTAAGTGACATGAAGGGTTAAGTGCAGTATTTTCTAAGGAAGTACTGTTACAAGACCAACGGTTGTGCTAAGATGGCTTCCGAATGCAGAGGTCTTACTCACGGGTATAGTAAAACAGAAAATAATTATCTGCCATAACCGAATTCGAACCTGAGTCCTTTGAGTTTATAGCACAGTGTCTTACCAATGAGCTACCCACTCTACCTGTTAAGACTGTATGGATATTTTTTATTGTAATTAATAGACAAACCCGTCTCGAACAAGAAATTAATTTATATACTAATATTATTGATTGCTACTCCATTATCTACCTGGCATGTATCTGTCGTGTAATTACTATCACATCAGTGAGAAGGGATGACAGTGCATGTTAACACGCTGGTTGTGAGCGTACCTGCGCAATATTTATTTCAAAGTGGTTTTATTTGATGGTGTTCCGTAGTTTAATATTTCAAAAATCTTACTTTTGGTTCATTACAAAATTTTTAGTTGTTTTGTAATTTTTTCTTCTTTTTATAATTATTTATTTTTCCAATTTATAATTTTCTGTAGTTTATTTTTCTTTATATTTGATATGCTTTTTTAGTTATTTATATATTGGTTTGTATTTTTTTTCTTTAATTTTGTACACTAAGATTTCTATATTCCTGATTTTTTTTTTTTTTCATATCTTGTAATCTCAGTTTGTTCGTCATTATCTGTATTTTTCTAGGCTATACAAAGATGAATAAAACATAGTTACAGAGTTATAAGTCATTTATAAGGTTCTTGTTATGTGATTGCTAGGTGCTATAGTTCACTGTCAAGGTATCTATGTGGCTGTTAGTTGTTGTACTTTGCACAGATAGTACCACGACAGCAAGTGCCATTGTTCACACGATGTTATTAGCTACTGGATCATTATTACTGTATCTGTCTCAAAGTAATGAATCGATAGCCTCTGGGATTGTCCCAGATGCAGATGACATTCCTCCGGCAACGCAACAGAGAAACTTCTTTATATACCTAGGGTGACTCAAGATCTATTTGGCAGTGGGCCACCTCCTTAGAGGAGTGCAGGTCGCATCAAAATAGACAAGGCTGTGGTTAAACAGTTGTGATGTTGTAAGCAGTTTTAATCCTTTCGTAATCAGAATTACAATTGTTTAAAAAGCAAATGTAAGAATTATATACAACTGTTTAAACTTAATTATGTTATTGTTGTTCCTCTTGATTGTTTCGTTACAAATTTCATGGCTGTTTCTTTAAAATTGAATCTGTGAATTTTTACTTCTTGAAAAAATTTATGTCGCGTCAGTTTTCCAGGAAAATTTATGATCCTTGATTTCGGACGACGATCATATCCTAAAATGAATGCCTGATTGTTGACTAAACACTTTTATGAATTACGTAGAATACTGTATAATCTATATAATTCGAACTATCTATAGATTTCTGTAATCAGTACCGTGGGTTAAGCATTTATTTTTCTATATCACTAATTCAGTGCCTTATCCATTCTCGCATTTTAAAGCTTAAAAACTATAATATTAACTAACTGAGCAATTCAACGCATTTTTGAACCTTACTATCTCAGATTTCCTTAAAATCTGGCACAGATGTTCTATTGATTTAGACTTGGAAAATTGTGTAATTTTACAGAGATATATTCCCTCGATTTTGGATTGCACAGCTGTAAAGTTTTCATAGAGGGGCTCAAAAACTGAGTACAGGTTTTGGAATTCTGTAGAAGCGTCCTTAATTAAAGAAGAGATATGAGATAGATATTATTTTACATTATATCCCAACCCTTTCATATGATACACAATTTAAATTTTTTGAAAAAGTAAATATTTTGAATTTCTCAAATTTATTTCTTGAATTAGCAGTATTGTTATAAATCAAATGATATAATATAAATGTAGATAGATGAATGCGGTTTCATTAGTAACATAATAAAAACGACTTTTCATTCATATTATTAAGGTATTGAAAGTATTAATGAAATTTAGTTTTCACCAGCTCCTAATTCCATTGACAACGTTTTCACCATCATTGTTCATGTAATATTAGAAATAAACCCATAGTATTGGTATATTCCTTTGTTAGGTAATAAAAACTACTGTGCCAAACGGGTAATTTTAAATGTATAATCTCCCCTTGATATAAAATAGTTCTATTTTATCACCGTGTAATATTTTATTTTAAATTGAAGTAAAAATTAAAATGTTAGGATGAAGACTTGAAATTTCTTTGTTTTTCTTCTTACATTATATTGAAAAAAATAATACAATCTGAACTACACAATACATGTATATTACAGTTATACAATTTGAGCGACGAGTGTTTACTTGTTTCTGATATTATACTTACATATTTCTTTAATTTCATATATTTTCTTTCTCTCTCTTTTTTTCATAACTTTAATTTAAATTATTATTATTAAATTAAAATATTCATATTTCTTTGTTTCTTTTGCATTATATAACTATATATTTTTATTTCATTAATTATGTTATTGTACTTACATATTTAATTACCTATATTACGTTTTATTTCCCACTCTCATTACTTTATTTTTAATAATTTTCGTTTTGTACATATATTTACTTATTAGATTTTCATATGCATTTTATTAACTATTCTTTCCTACTACTTAATTTTAATATTATTCATCTCATACAGTCTCTATCTTTTTATAAAACTATTCATATCTGTCAACACTATTTATGTATTTATAATCATAGCTATTTTCTTATTTTCTAATGGTTCTGTATATCCTTTATTGATTGGTTGTTATGTTGTTTTTTGTTCTTATCCCTGATGAAATACTAACCGAAACATTAGCACTAATAAATAGTTTTTTACTTATTTTTGTACTACATACATTATCCACCGTCAACAATCTTCTCATTATAAATGAATACTTGTATAATTTGTGAAATGGGGGTATCCGTATCCCCTCAAGTATAATATATATTTTATATGTTATATTTGAGTATATAAATAGAGATATGTGATGCATCTATTGAACTTATCGCTTTCAGGGACGAACTCTTATAGCAGGTAGATTATTTAGCAAACTATCTTATCAGTGGAACAATTAGTATTTGTCGCGATAAGCCTTCGCCTGATAGTTGTGAAGTGGCAGCCTAATTAATTTGACAAATAGTTCCTTAACGTGCAAGAGTTGGTATCATTCAGCTTTACAAATAGCGGCTTCTCAGCGACATCTGGCTGATGGTTTTAAAAGAAACGTTATTTTAACGTCGTTTTGAATTATGAATAAAGGTTGAATGAAAAAGCCATTTCTGTAATGGGGGAAGGTTATGGTAATTAGGTAATGCTCCAAGTTACAAACCTTTTTAGCCCTCAAGGAAGGAGTGCAGGAGTAGGGGGGCTGACAGAAAAACTGAAGTCAAAAAGGCGGATTTTATTTCAGGGGCGTGGCAGAGGATTAGGGGAAAAGTATGAGCCAATCACTGGCTGCCTTCGGTTGTAGTTCAGATATTTTCTGTCAGCTATAACGCTATACGCCAGTATTATCATGGCAGGAGCTTCACTACTGTAACTGTATTACCAGCTATCACGCTATATCTTGTGCGAAAGCACTGTCATGAAAGTAAATGTTTCCGTGACATTCGCGTGCACACAGGATTGAGGATGTCATAGGGCGTGTGACGCCACAATACCTATAGTCCAACAGCCCAGTTAAAACAAAAGTTATTTCCCCTCAATTTTCAATTACATTAATGAAAATTATTTAACAATTCTAGTCAAAATGGATGAATCTGCCAATGTATAGTTAGGGAAGAAAATGGCGGCTGTTTGAAATAATTTAAAAAAATTAATTTTTCATTCACAGCTCCGTATCGTTAAAACCAACACTATGGAGCTCCGAATGTAAGTTTTGCAACTGCCGCCATTTTTTATTCCCCTAACTATAGCTGTTAGACTCATCAATTTTGCCTAGTAACTATGGATACTTTTCATTAAAGTAATCCTAAATTGGGGAGAAATAGCTAATCTTTTTCTCCTCTTGGATTCTTGGAATACCATTTTTATTGATAAGCAATAAAAACCTTCTGCAACTGTGTTTTATTGAAGAGACAATTAGGAGTGCAACAAAGAAAATTCCTGTCTAGCCGGGAACGGAATATTCCCTATTTAGTATTACGTTTTTAATGGCCTTTTTTTCTTTTTATTATGAGAAACATCTAAACTATTTATTTAAATATTTACATAATTAAATAAGACAAAAGTATGAACACAATTGGATAACTCTAGTTTTTAATTCTTTTTTCCCCCCATTGCTATTTGAAAACAAAATATTATTAATTGGCTCCTTCAACAGGAGTACTACGAAAGAAGGTATCTTGCGACATGGATGGATATAGTTAGGTAGGGAGGTGAGCAAACATCTTACAATGGGTTAGGGACAGATGCTCTGAGAACCAGCTGTTAGCACTGAGTGGGGTGTCTCAGCTGGTACTGGCTAGATTGCCGAATACGCCCGGTTAAGTTACCTGGCTATACACCTCTATTTTTATGCTTATCGTTAACTCTTTCTTGCTGTATATTAAGTTTTTTAAGTACAGCCTTAGAACTTCGTCACAAATGATAAAAAAAACTAGTGAAGATTAAAATAATAGGAAAAGGCAGACGATAAATAGTAATTAACCAGTAGATTAACCCTGATTGGTATCTAATAAGAAATAATATTTAAACGTTGATAAACGCCATTAGTTTCAAGACTGGACGTATATTTACATTCAAAGGGGTCACAACACTGAATTAGGACATAACTTAAATGGCATTGTGAATAATTTTTTTTTTTATTTATTGAAATTGACAACTGTATAAATAATACAACAAATTCTATCATAATGACAACGATATGATACAGCATGTAGAGAAACTACCCATTAGTAGAACTCTAAAAACATTTTACAATATAAGGTCACGAAGCCATCTTCTTTTCAGGCGCCTCGGAGGATTGCCAGGCATGGAAGAGGAAACAAGGTTAGAGACTAGTGGGTTTGGGTGATTAGGGAGTTTATAATGGAAGGAATAATATCGGGTTCGGGCTAGATCGGTTGTGAATAATTTATTCTGTTATTATTAATTCAGTTTTAATTAAATCGAAGTAAAACTTTTTTATTCTTGATATTTTTTAACAGATATAATATTTGTAATTTATTTATTTGTATTTTCTTTTTTATTTTGTTACTATTATTGTTATCATTTAAATTTTTTTTTTCATGTATTTTTTCTTCTTTTTTCTTTAGTTCAGTTTTTATATATGGTATGATTCAATACTTAAAATTCATATATTTATTTCTTGATTATGAAACTTGTATTATTATTGTTTAATAATATTAATACTTAAATATACTTAAATGTATAAAAGGTATTAGAAAAAAAAACCTCCTGATTTAATTTATTATTGCTTCACAAAAATATATGCTCACATTTAATTGATAATAACATATCGTATTTCCGATCATCTAATTGATAATATTAACCGCTTTTGTCTTTTTTTATTAGGATCTATAAATTTCTGATAAGATAGAACTACCATTTCTATAAAAATAAATAAATAAGTAAATGCAGATTCCAATTGGTTCTCCCAAATTGAAATCCAATAAATATGCAAAGTATTTTTAAATACATCAAGCAATATTATCATTGAGCCATAAACTATTCTATTGTTTATGTAAGTTTAATGTACCTAATGAAATAAAAATTTTTAGTATAGGATGTCATTCCTTGTAATAATTCAATTTTAAATTGTGGCCTAGAATGACGTTATAATTTTATATTACTATGTTTTATTTCATTACGTACATTAAATCCTCACTTGAACAATAGTATAGTTTATGATTCATTCATAATAATATTGTAAAATATATTCAAATAACTTTTAATATTTACTGGGTTTCAATTTAGGAGAATCAATTGGAATCTATTTTTTTTTTTGTTTTATTTCATGGACAATCAATTGGTGGGAAGAATGAAACTTATTGTCAAAATTATTTTTTACCATTTTATGTATTGGATACTAAATGTCAAAAATTCCTATATGTTCCTCATTGGTATGTTGCAGATCCATAAGTATCCTCATAGCCGGACAGACCTATGAGATAAGCGGACAAGATGCTGTCCTACATGGTGCCCTCGGACGAGAAGCCTCCTCCGGGCCCCCTCGACCTCCCGCTGACCAACGGTCACCCGAAGAGGATCATCAAGACGGTGAGCAAGAACTCGGCCATGTCGGCGGAGAGTAGCGCCAGTTCCCTGAGCAGTGTCCTAGCCCAGGACGGGGTGCCGGCCACTCACGAGAAGCCCAAGCACAAGTGCGTCAACGGCCAAGCCAAGCACCCCACGCTAAAGAGGTCAGTTGATAAGCATTATCAAATATCTCAGCTAAAAAGATTATTTATTTATAATAGTCAGATTTCAATAATTAGTCATTTTTTCTTACATTAAAAGAATAAAGAAAAATTTCCGGGTGGCTGTCAAAAATTATTAAAAATAGTACAAACACTATGTAATATATATTAATATTGCAGGGCTTTAGGGTCAAGAAAAACAAGACACAAAGATTATGAAGTAGGTCGAACTATAAGACTTTGCGGATATATGGAAAAGTTATAAGTTGTTGTCTAAAGACATACAGAAATATTATATTGACATATAGAAATACTAGTTAGTAAAATTTAAAAAAAAAATATTAAAAAAAATTAAAATAAGAAAAGAAAAAAAAAACTAATTACAAAAATTTAAAAAATTCTTTTCTTTAGATAGAAATTAAGAAACGTAGAAAATACTTAGAAAAATAAACTGTCAATAATTTACAAATAATTAACAAACTTTGTATGAAAAAAGTAGAAAACAAAAATAAAAATTACAAAATTTCTTTTTGAATTTGAAGTAAATTCAAACATTTAAAAACTACTGAAATATTCAACTAGTAAGAAGATTTTATTTTAGGTATTACAAAAAAAAAAAAGAAAAAGAAAAAAAGTGGGAATAAATAAAAATGTGAGTGAACTGCGTTAGTTGAGTAGTTTCTTTAGTTATATACTGAAGAAATAAAAATAAAAAACTAAACTTTCAAAAAATATGAATAAAATTAATACTAATAACATATATAATGAATTACAGAATTGAAATATTTATTTCATTATTTGTAATTCATATTCTTTTAATTTACTTCATCCATTTTTTTCTTTTGTTTTCAACTTTCTTTTTTAAACACCTTATATATATTTTTTTTTTTTTTTTTTTTTTTATGACTTTCATTTATCTGTTTATTCATATAGTCATACCGTACTTAATAATAATTGTATCTAGTAATTTTTACTATAAATTAATTTATTTGAGCAAATATCATAAAATATACTTCTGTAACACAGATAAACGTCTTAGCCTACTTTATAGTACATTCAACTAGCTTTAATTTAAGTGCTAATTAACATCTGTATGTCGAATGATTTTTGAGAAATAGATTTCTCAAAAAAAAACCACTAACTGCAGATTTTTTCACTACATTGTTTTATGAAATGTTGCTTATCTCAGCTATATCTCAGGAAGTATTGAACATATTAGAGCCCATATTTTAGCAAGTTTACTCTAATTTAAATGATGTTATCTTAGGTTTTGTAGTGTTGGTAGTTATATAGATAAAGCCCCAAATGAAAAAAAAAAATATTAACGTTTTGAAACAGCCGCCATTTTTCTCCCTATCTATCAAGGCAGACTCATAAAGTTTGACTAGTAATTGTACATAGTTTTCATTAAAGTAATCAAAAATAGGGGTGAAATAACTGCTTTTTTTCCTCTTGGGCTCTCGTACCATGTCCAATGGATTACTTCTGCACAGTACAATACTAGGATAGTGTCATTTTTAATTTGTACAGTTTTCCTGTTTATTTTTGAACTATGATCCGTCGTGCGTCATAATTTATTTTACTTCTCTTGTAAAATTTAGAGTGTTGTCACTTTACTATCTGGCAAGCGATATCTACAAAGCTACAGTTCTTATCTTATGAGAGTGAAAGCAATTTACCAACTATCTATTATTCATTGCTCCTCGCTAAATTACTCCACTTGGCAAAATGTTAGCATTATCCTACGAAGGACGTACCTTATCTTAGCCAAGCTATAGGTGCATAACTGAGCCGAGCTGAAGTGAGGAACTAATTTCGATCTCATTTACGATAGCGTGTGGCCATGCTTAGGATTTAACGATAGGTCGATATCCTGACCTCGGCATAGAATTAATCGATTATTTTAGCTACTTCCTACACGAGATAGGTCTTTTTACTTGAGTTTGTATGAGTTAGTCACTTTTATTTTTGGACAGTGGATGGGTTTAGAACTCAACAAGATTAACTACTTTTAAGTAGGAAGTTAAAGTATTTCGAGCAATCTTGACTAGGAGCCGAGTTGCATAATAATTGTTTTACACTTTGAGCTAAACGATTCTCGGAATCCTCAGTAATTCCATGTTCTACGACACCAGACTATAACCAAAATTATGACCCTAGAATTCACCAGAACTAGAACGCTCTATGTCTTCATTTCAGAGACACTATGTTCCGCTATTTTGTTAGAAACTTGGTTTACTTTTTGATGTAACGGATTCTGTTTTAAAAAGACAAAAATTGGATTGTATTAATTGATTCTATTGATCCTAAAAGGCTATCATATTGTTACTCAGATTATTAAACTTTTCTAATTCAGTAAATCGCACAACGCCTAAATGCAAATAGTAAAAACTGAAGTAAAGATTTTATGAAATTGTTTAGTGTAACTTGGTCAGAATACTTAACTCGAAAATAGCCTATTCATATGTATATTTTAGGGTTTGTCGGTTTTTATACCGGGTTATAAAAACCGGTTTTTTGAAGATAATTATGAAATTCGAAAACCGGTTTTTAGTAGAAAATATCGGTTTTCAATGTATGAATAACACTTCAAGTGAGAGGGTATTTTCTATTTCGGGGAATTTTGTGAATAAACTAAGGACACGGCTAAATAGCAAATCGATAGACGTCCTCTGTTTTCTGAAAGCATATTTCACTAAACAAAAAAATAAATAGAATATTTAAATTTGTATTAAAATTGCCCGGAATAGAAAATACTCGGTCCTTTGCTTAATTGTCTTTAAAACTAAAATTGATTTTAATAAGTGTGTATGCATAAACTTTATTTACTCTTGTCTTTCGGTTTTGATTATAATTTACATTATATAATACACAGTTATATATTTTCTAATTGTTTTTAATAAGTATCCATCTGTATCTAATAACATTGTTTTTTAAAAAAATTATATGGTTATTATAAAAATATGAAAATATATTGTTTTCATTTATTCGAACCCTTTGCTGAATAACTCGTTTCACTATTATAAAAATATTGCATAAAAAATTTTTACTATCAATAAAATTGAACAGTAAATAATTTCAATCAAAAACTGCTTTTAACCTAAAGTGAAAAGAGTTATTCAGCAAAGGGAATTACTCTTTTCACTATTATAAAAATATTTACATCCTTATATGTGAAAATTATGCATAAACAACAATCCTGGTCAACTATTATTTCTTGTTTCTACTAAATTGCATAAAAAATTTTTACTATCAATAAAATTGAAACATCTCTGAATTTTCTGTTCAAATTTTTTGTTCGAATTACAGAATATTCCAGCAAAAATTTTTTTATAAAACTTCGAAACCGGTTAAAACCGGTTTTCAGGAAAAATTACTATTCGAAAACCGGTTTTCTAAAATGTCGGTTTTTCTATAAACCGTAGTATATATGTACATACCCATCGATTCGCATCAGTTATCTATTTCTTCGAGGTTTATTCAGTTTAGACAATTAGTGTGTGATTTGTTGTTTCAATTCTAAGCTCTCAACTCGGTTTGGGTGCGTGACAGAGGCTCGCATGATCGAGAAAACTCAGCTGCAAATAATCTATTGTTAGTTCTTTTAAAGGCTGGAGCTGTGAAGAGAATGGAAGGGGATCCACGGGAAGGTACAATGGGTCGTAAGTCGGCAGGAGTTCTGATTTATAGTTCCTTCGGGATTCATTCAAGTTGAAAACTAACATTTTCTTGTTATTTAAAAATTTTAAGGTACTTATTTTTGTTTTCTAACGCACTTTACATTCTAGATGACAAATAACCAATTTGGATCTATTTTATCAAATTCTATTATGTTTATGCAAAAGAATTTTTCTTCAAACACCTTTATTTCGAAAATGGTGCGTCCTGTTTGCCCAGAATTTGAATGAAACATAGGAATTAGTATCGTGGATGATGGAGGATCATGAAGGGGGTAAAATGGCAGGAAACCGGCGGGCCTGATCATGAACTACAAGGGCGTGAAAGAGGAGTGATGTATTGCTTTCTACACAATTTTAGATTTGGTTATCAAAAAATCTTCTATAATGTTATATTGCGTGATCATGGATGCTAAAATATCGATTATTCAGCTGCGCGAATTATATACCTTGATATTTTTGACAGGAATATTAACGCAAGAAAACGTTACGGCCTGCTGAAGATAACGAAACGGAACTACGTGCGGTGTACCTCCACTTCCTTTGCTGCTTCCTGGTTCGCCCTCTTCATCGTCAGTCCTTTGGCGTAGTCAGGTCATGTAGCCATCCGCCGGCATTCGGTATTTTCTTCGGTGTCCAGTATAAGGCCTTAAAATATAATATATGCAAAGATTATATCTCAGGAGTTAACAAAGAATAAATTATATGGCGAAGTGGTGAATAAAAAAAAAAGTTTAAACTGTGATTAATTTATGGTTCGGCCAACTCTCGACTGTAAAGTTCCCTAGAGTTTAAAGTACCGCCATAAATACTTACTGCTACTTTTATTTGTTCTTTTTAGTCTGAACAACTATTTATATTTATAAGTTGTTGTTGTTGATGTTTGTTGCTTAAAGGCGTAAAACCCTCTGGTCATCAACGCCTATGGGATGATAAAAGTAAAAAAAAAAAAAATAATAAAATAAATAAATAAAAAATAGAAAAATAAAAAAAAATTGAAAAATAATTTTAAAAAAAAATAAAATAAAATAAAAAAATAAATAAAAAACATAAAAATCGAAGAGGAATTATAATTTATAAAGAAGGCAATGTGCCTTTAAAAATTCAAATACTCGTGTAATTTTAGCTTCCTCATCTGCGAGAGTTTCGGATAAATTTGGGGTCAGTCCTATCCTGTTTATTGTTGGCAAATAGTGAGTACACTCTTCGAAAATATGTCTAATCGTAAGAATGGACTGACAATATTTGCACGTTGGATAATATTTATAAGTTGCTACTCATTTATCACACATTTATATACTCATGAATGTATAATATAATTAGTTATGGATCTTTTGGACGTGGAACTCCACTGTTATCTTCAACACCTGTTAATTTTTTCGTAGTTTTTAAATGCTAGTGAAATAGATCGTTTTATATATATATTATTCAAACAAAACTAAGGAAAATACGAGTGTAGTATCGAGACACTCCTACAGATTTCTGCTGCAGTTTAAATCGATTATGTTAATATGAACACAACATATATATTGTTTATTATTTTATCATCGCAAAAAATTATTATTCATGAATAATTGATAAACCTCCCCCAAAAAATAAGTTTTTACATTTTACTATAGCATATATATATATAAGATCAATATTTATAGTATCGATAATTAAATTACCCATAAATATCTTTATTGAAGCAATATTATAAAAGATTTTTGTATCCAAACATATTAGGAAAGTCATGTGAGTAGACACAGATATTTTATCATTTGGTATTTTTGAAATTATAAAATAATTAATTCCAAAATAAGACTGTGTAATTTATTTGCTTTTTTTTTTTTTTGTTAGAGACAGTAATTTTTGTGTGTCGATGAATGTTTATCGAAAATTATCTGATAAAGATTAACCTTTTATATTTGAAGTTTAATGAACTCTTGCAGGAATGAAATGTTTTTTCAATATAACTAGTTGACTGAGCATCTTTCCTATCTACAAAGCAGATCTTTTCCTTGTGTCCAAACCCAGACGTCACGAAGCTTCACTGACGAGTACTGATTTGCCCCTACAAGGAAGACGCCTCTGTTCGTGACGAATCTGCTCAAAGAGCGTAACCAATCCCTCTTGCGTACGGCCTGTTAGCAGCTTCCAGGATAACCGAAATTACAAATTGTCCAGTAATTTTTAACTACCAATTCCAAAGTCATTAACCTACTTCGCGATTTTCGGCAATGAAGATGCTCCTTATCAGTCCCTTGAAGGATGCGGCAGCGGTCTTTGATGTTTCACTGGGGTATTTGAGTCCGGCACGAGGCAGTAGCAATTTGCCGAATCTGCGGATCTAACATAGCAATCGCCCGGTAGTTTCGAAAGCTCGAAAACTATACGGAACACAAAAATAAAAGGAATACAACTTATCAAAACATTCACGTTTCCCCGATAAATGAAAGATAAAGAAAAGGTTAATTCAAACATTCTCCCTTTCAGTAAGATTTAAAATTATTAAAAAACTTTGTACATAAATTTGCTTAAATGTCTTTTGTTTACTAAGTTCAGTTTTTAATAATTCAGAATTTAATTTCCCGTAAGAATCCATCATCATATTTATGTAATTTATGGCGTTATTATTACACAGCCTCTACCAGCCAGTTTAGTATGAAATGAAAATTTGTAACTTTGTAACATATTTATGTGAAATGTTATATTTTGAATTTTAAATTCTGTTAAGATTCCCTATTCCTCACATATCATTGCTTTTCTTGAATAATTTTAATGCTATTGCTATGTATAGAAGGGGGAAATTATGAACAAACTTTTTTCATTTTAATATTGCTTAAAAAATTCGGATTTTAGTGTTTTTCGAGGTGAGAATAGTGATTATAAGTTTTTTTCCCAATAATACAACAGTTTAACTAAGCTACAATGCAATCTAGAAAGTTCGGATGGTCTCGGCCCTTACCGTCCGAATCCTTTCTCCTTTTTCCTTTATTTATTCATAAAATTATTTAATATTATGTATTTATCCAGAGTTTCATATTATTTACAATGAAAGCTGTTTCTTTTCTTAAAATAAACAAAATTAAAAGTACTTTACTAAAATAACTTTGTTTTTTTTTTAAAATAATATGGTTATTATAAAAATATGAAATTATATTGTTTTTATTTATTGGAACCCTTTGCTGAATAACTCGTTTTACTATTATAAAAATATTGCATAAAAAAATTTTACTATCAATAAAATTGAACAGTAAATAATTTCAGTCAAAAACTGCTTTTAATCACTCTAAATTTTCTGTTAAAATTTTTTATAAAAATTCGAAACCGGTTAAAACCGGTTTTCTGGAAAAATTACTATTCGAAAACCGGTTTTCTAAAATGTCGGTTTTTGTATAAACCCTAATAATAATAAAAGGGAGCTGGTCCGGGTGAAGTAAAAGAAAAACTCAAATTGTTGTAAAACTATTTATTGTGAACCAACCTTTCACCCCACGTTGCATGGCTTCATCTGGGGTAAAAAAGATACAAACACTTAAATGATGTAAACATAAATGAATAAAATAAATGAAAAATTAAAAAGATATACAGTGAAACGTAACATTAAATAAGAATAATCAAAGATTTCTTATATTAATGAAAACGGAAATAACACTAGATAAAAAAAAAGATGGAAAAAGGTGAATACGAGTAAAATAAAGAATAAACGAAGATGGTGAAGAAGATTGGAATCATACCTTTCAGACTGCAGGTCAGTCCTAATTTGAACGACTGACAGGAATTTTAAGAGAATGGATTGAAAATACGCCACATTTAAAAATAATTTTAATGTACACAGTATTAGAAAATTAAAGAAAATATTTAAAATAGGCAAACATTAAATGATAATATACATAATAGGAGGGGGGGGAGGGAGAGGATCAATTTCTTGAAACTTGAGCTCATAATAAATAGTTTTACGACTTTTATTATTATTAAGAATATTAATTTAAGTTCTGTCAGACTATTCCAATGAGAATAAGACCTGACATTAAAAAGCATTCGTACGTTGACATATGGACTTTAATAAAAATCCTTTGAGTTCTTTTCGAGAAAATGGAAAAAATATGAAAAATCGATTCGATGAAGTGGCCCTTTTGGTCAGTCGAATTATTGAAAAAATTGCTGTCACATCCCAGGCATATACTTGCCTTAATTTCAGTTTCTTACGACTTTTGGTTTTTCAGCTAGGTTGCTCACAAACCAACCCATACCGTTGAACGAAACTAGGTTTTTTGGCCTCAAAACATGTATTTCTGTCGAATTCGAAATTTTACACGATCGCCATACTGTTTTAAAAATCAACCTTATCATTGAAACCTTCAAATTCCTCTCCTATCCAATCTTTACAATCCAAAATCCTTCGTAAAATATTCAATGCTCCTTATTTTGTTACTAATAAAACCATCCATAAAGAC